>NC_090319.1:310877505-311177505 GCF_040869045.1 Eurosta solidaginis | reverse complement strand
TGCTTTAGAAAAGGGGTATCTTATCAAAAACTTCTCTTCTGTGTAAATCCAATAATCTATCAAGAGTTTTAAGCACGAAAGATGTGAGATTTGTTGGTCTGAAGGCTTGAGCCAACTCAACACCCCTTCTTTCTGTCTTTGACATAAATAAAATAATTAAAAAAATTTTTTAGTTAAACGGTTTTATTGAAAACAATACTTACATTAATTAATAATAATAAAACTAAAAAAAATTGTCTGATCAACGCCCTAGATTGATGAGGAGTGTGATGACTAGTACCAAGGCCCTACCTAATTAGTTTCTAACTTCTAGTATTATTATTACTAATTAATGTAAGTATTGTTTTCAATAAAACCGTTTAATTTAAAAACTTTTTAAATTATTTTATTTTCAAGTTTTTAGTCTTTGTTTAATTGCCTACTATTTCTCTTTCTATTTAGTTCCTTTAGTGACTTATTATTACAACGACTTTTTTCACACAATTTGTTACAACCTAAGTCCTCAATACATAATCCTTCCAAATACTTCACTCGACTCAGCGCCACGCAGTGGCGTAGTACCTTGGGTGGCACACGGTGCGAAAGTTTGTGGTGCTACCCCATCGAAAGTAAAAAGCAATAAATTGTATATGGTAAAGGTCATTGATCATTTATTATTTACAATATTGAAGAAATAACAAAACACAATAATAAATAAGACAGAAAAGGAATATTATAATATCTTCTTTCTAGCTTTGACAGCTGCAAACTCAGCAATTACTTCATCGAAATTTATATTTTGTATTGCCTGGTGTTCGATGGCTAGTATACCAAGATAACTAAGCCGCGATTGGGTCATTGTTGCCCGCAAATACTTTTTTATTAATTTTAACCTAACCTAGCCTAATTTACTGAAACTTCTCTCACATGAAGCTACGGACACGCAACCCATCATTAACAATTTCAGTGCAATCATAAGATTAGGAGGAGATTCTGTAAAATCCCATTCTATAATAAACTTTAAAAAATCTAGAGACGATCACTCATTAACCGTAACATTAACGGGTTTTAAATTTTATCGCAGTCTTGGTATCTCCAAACCTAATTCGGTTTCTGAGACCTCATCATAAAAATCAGTATATTTACATGTATCTATTTTCAGTTCTTCAGTATTCGCCAACACCACAGCATTAGTTTGTACGATCTCGGACAATGAAGCTACATCTTGAAGAGACAATTTAACAATTCACGCCAACCAAACACAACACACAAATGAGAAATGTTGCAACTGAGACGTCAAAGATCGCGAGTTTGGGACGGAGAATCCCCCAAGACAGCGTCATACTCTTTTGGGGAAATCCCCGAATTATAAAAAAGCTGAGCTAGTGGGGGAATCCTAGAAAAAGAAATTTTTGTGATAGCGATTTTCTTTGTTTGTACATTGTTCTTAAAGTTGAGATACCGGGTGGTTGTCACCCCAAAAAAGGTGACACCCGGTGCGGCCCGCCGACTCTCCCCCTTTGCTCCGCCACTGGCGCCATGTATGCTTGTCCCTCCTCGATCTGCAAAGTATTTTGATGGTATTTCTACAAGACTGTAAGCAATATTTGTTCCAAATATGAGTCAAATTGGGCCACAAATATATATCTTCACCAAATTGGGTAGAAGAGTTTACCTGTACCCGGAATAGATTGGTCTTGAAAATGAGCGAAATCGAATGATAACCGTGCCCACTTTTTATATATACACCACTTACCATACCATATACAAAAACACAAACACCTGATTATTTAGTAAATAATACACCTAGAATGTTGAAATTTGACATGTGGACTGATATTGTGACTCTTGATAAAAATTTTAAAATTGTTTAAAATGGGCGTGGCACCGCCCACTTGTGATAGAATAAATTTTGCTATTATTATTAATAATAAATCAAAAATCGTTAAACCAATTGTAACAAAATTCGGCAAGGAGGTTGCCCTTACTATAAAGAATGCTTTGAAGAAAAAATAACGAAATCGGTTAAGGACCACGCCCACTTTTATATAAAAGATTTTTAAAACGGTCGTGGACGAATAAAACAAGCTATATCTTTGCAAAAAAGAGCTTTGTATCAATGGTGTTTCATTTACCAAGTGGATTTATAACAATATATAGGAAAAACTTCAACTTAAAAAAATGGGCGTGGCACCGACCCTTTTATGACTAAGCAATTTTCTGTTTTGGGAGCCACAACTCGAAGAAAAATTAACGGATCATAATAAAATTGGGTACACAAATTTTCACTCTAGTAAGAAATAATTCTAGAAAATTGGACGGTATCGGTTAAAGAACACCCCCACTTTTATATAAACGATTTTTAAACGGTCGAAGACTAAAATAATAAGCTATGTATATCTTAGCAAAAAATAGTTTTGAATCAATTATATTTCACTTATCAAGTTTTATTGTAAGAGGAAATGGGGAGATATTTTTTTTAAATGGGCGGTGCCACGTGTTATATAGAAAAGTAATTTATCTGAAATGAAATGTACAATTCAAGCTCACGCTGAGTACATAATATTCGATTACCCCCGAACTTAGACATCTTCACTTGTTTTATCTTATTATTGCCATGACATCGGGTTTTGAACCATATTCCAAATTTCAAGCTGGTAACTTATCGGGAAGTTACTTAAAGTTGTGAGGACCCCAAAGTCGAGGACTTTGTATCCTCACAACATACACATATCCATACATTTTTCTAAAGAACATACATTTTGAAATAACTTGAAATTTATAATAATATTTGAATTTATCACGTATACATTTTATATGAAGCACCAGAAATATACATATGTATACCTTTATGAATTATACCCTAAATACATATATCCTGTTGTACATTGAATTGATAATTATTAAATTAAAGAACAAATTAGACTTGCGCACTTTTGCACGCAAGCCAAATATTTACATTTTCGCAAACATAAATTTTAAATATAGGATCACCCTAACACGCATTGAATATTTGGAAAGTAGATACGCACAAAACATAAAAATGCAGCGGTCGATCAACCCTTTGCACACTCAAAATCCAATGTACAATATACATAATAACTTAAGTGAACGGAGATCAGCAGCAAGTCGTCAAAATAAGCGCCGCTACTAATTGAAATTTCGTTATACAAATTTACGCACTAGCATACAACACACCAACGCACGCCATACAACAGAAGGCAGAAGCATTGGGCAAAGCAAAACACAACATTAGAATCAGGTGACCACAAACAAATATACAAACACACAATATATAAACCAAAGCCTGGAAAGCACAGTATGAGCAAGTACAAAGGCATTGTATTCAATAAGGAGCATTATGGTGCATGGAAATTCATGGGAACGAAATATTTACCGGAACAACAGTTGTTTTATATTGTTAATACTATCAGTTGAAAGTTGTTATTATAAAATAACCGTTTGCCTGCGTGCAAAAATTAGTATATAAGGGCGACGAGTTCGCATTGAAATTCAGAGATTAGGAGACAGGCATACGAGTCGGTAGGTTATATCACTACGGACCAAGAGTACACCTGAAGGCTTTTTCACTTCATTTGTACTAAAAGTATACTCGTCTGGAGGCTTTATCACTCCATTCGACCGCAGAGGTTGGCCGAGGGCTTTATCACCTCCGTCACCTCTTACAGAGCAAGGAAATCAGCCTAGGAGTAGAAAAGTAGAATTTTATTGAATAAATAATTTTTTATAACGTTTGTATCGAACAAAACAGAGTTATTCTTTCAGAAGGACCGTTAGGAATTTCTATTTCCAGGAACCCTGGACGGACTGAGACCAACCCCGGCAAAGTCAAGGAAAAGTCCGTCACATTTTGGCGCCCGAGCAGGTTAAATAGAGCAAATTTTATGATAAACTTTCAAAGCATCAGAAACGAAGGGGGAAACAAGGTTCACACACTTCTGGGTTAATACGACGAGGATATAAAGCATAACAATGGTAAAGGTATCGTGGGTATACTATCTCACTCGAGAGGATTTGTTAGCCTACAGCACGGAATTTGGGCTAGAGGATGGCGGAACGTTTGACGAGCTAAGAAAACGATTGGCGGCATTCATCCAAGAGGAGAAGGATAACGAGAATTTACGGGATCGATTCACAGAGTTGGCGATTCGGCACGCGCGGCTAACAAATCCACAAGCGTCAAAGACAAGCAACGAACTAAATTCACCAAGAAATGATAAACAGGCAAATGGTGCACCCAATCAACTGGAGGTCGGACAACCGCCGGTACATTTTATTCAGCAGCCTGGTATGTACGCAACGACAAATTATATTCAACAGCCTGGCACATATGCAACGACCATGGACAGAGTAAGGAAGTGGGGATTAAAGTACGACGGAGGCAAAGATCCCCTAGGATTCATCGAAAGAGTGGAGGAGCTAGCAGATGGGTATGAAATCAACCGCAACACAATTCCAAAAGCGCTGCCGGAGTTATTGAAGGACAAGGCATTGGTATGGTACAGGAATAACAACCGGCATTGGCAGGAGTGGGACGCCTTCAAGAAGGACTTCCTGAAGTTCTTCCTAAGCTCCCGATACTTAGAGCAATGGGAAGATGAAATTCGTATGCGCGTACAACGACAAGGTGTGCTATTTAAAGATTATGTCTTGGCACTACAAGGAATCATGCGTCACGCGGGCTACACCGAGGAGCAGAAATTAACCCGCATCTACAGAAACTCGCGCAGAGAGTACCAACTATATATAAAGCGAAGCGAGGTCAGCAATCTTGAGGAGCTGGTAAGTTTAGCTCAAGACTATGAAAATATTATTACTGACAGGGAACCAATGAGACCAACCACAAGGCCATTCATACCACGGCGGCAAGAAGGTCAGTACCAGTGTCTCCACGCAGAACAAAGACAGGAAGAGCGAGTAGAAATCCAACAACAGCAGAGGTCAGAGCCACAACAAGAATATGTAGATACAAGAACGGCCTGCAGACGATGCGGAAGAGGTGGTCACTTCTCATACGGGTGCCGAGGCATAAGAAGAGAATTTTGCTGGATTTGTGGTAAGATAGGCGTGCTCACTCGTGATTGTTGTAGGAAGCCACAGGGAAACGACCAGAGACCACATTGGAACCGAGGGATGGGGTCTTCGGAAGTGCAACCTCGGAGAAATTAAGCATGTTCAAATACACAAACGGCCGCATATTGGTAACAGCGCATGTGAACGGAGAAGAAGCAGTAGCAGCGATTGACAGGGGAGCGACGAGGAGCTTTATAAGTGATGCAATGGCGAGAAGATTAAAAACTGGCAAATTCAAGGAAGTAAAGACGCGTGTAAGAATGGGCGACGGCAGAGCAATAATAGTCAAAGAAGCGGTAGATTCAGAATTAAGAATGGGTGATAAAGTACAGAGGAACGAGATGCTAATCTTACCGGGACTGGGCGATGAGGTGGTAATTGGTACGGACTATCTGGCGAAGGTGAACTTTGAGATGAGATGTGGTGGTCAAGAAATAACGTTGAGAGTAGACGAACGGAAGCAAGAGGTAGTGACATGTACAACTATGGTCGAAAAAAATAGCGAAGATTTCAAGGAACACAACCCAATGGCGGCGATAGCAACTAGCAAGACAGAAGATGCGGTGAGTAAATTTCTGAGCCAAGAAAAACAGGTATTTGCAAAGATGTCAGGAGTATCCAACATGGCCACACACAAAATAGTTATGAGGGACGACCGTCCAATTAAGCAAAGGTACTATTCGAGGAATCCGAAAACGCAAGAAATTATCAACAAGGAAATCGACGAGCTGATCTAAAAAGGTTACATCGAACCATCGAATAGCACGCACAGCGCACCCATAGTTTTGGCAAAGAAAAAGAATGGAAAATGGAGACTCTGCGTAGATTACCGCCAACTAAACGCAAGATCAGTACCAGACGCATACCCTTTACCACGTATACAACATATCTTGGACAAATTAAGAAGCGCGAGATTTATTAGTAGCCTCCAATTGAAAAATGGATATTGGCAAATCCCTATGGAAGCAAGCAGCAAGCAATACACCGCATTCACAGTACCTGGACGTGGACTATACCAATGGAGCGTGATGCCATTTGGCTTGCACTTAGCCCCAGCAACTTTTCAGAGAGCACTTGATCGTGTCATAGGACCAGAACTGGAGCCATACGCGTTTGCATACCACGACGATATTATCATTACAAGCAAAACATTGGAAGAGCACATTGCACACTTAACAGAAGTATTTCGAAGGCTGCATAGAGTGAACCTGAGGATAAACCCGGACAAATGTGAGTTTTTTAAGAAAAGGTTAAAATATCTAGGTCATGTCGTTAGCGAGGAAGGCATCCACACCGACCCAGACAAGATAGCAGCCATCAAAGAACTGCAACCACCGAAGAATATACGAGAGTTACGACGTTTTCTAGGAGTTGTGTCATGGTATAGAATATTCGTGCCGGATTTTTTACAAGTATCACACCGGTTGACATCTATGCTTAAGAAAGGTAGTAAGTGGAGGTGGTCTGAAGAACAGCAATCAGCATTCGAAGCACTTAAGGCAGCACTGACGCAGGCACCGGTACTCGCTTGTCCAGATTTTTCAAGGAAGTTTAGTTTACAGACGGATGCATGTGATTTTGGTCTTGGTGCAGTACTTACGCAAGGTTCAGGCGACGAAGAGCGAGTAATAGCATACGTAAGCCGCAGGTTAAACAAGGCAGAGATGAACTACTCACCAACAGGAAAGGAGTGTTTGGCAATAGTGTGGGCAATACGAAAAATGAGGCCGTACGTAGAAGGATACACGTTTACAGTAATAACAGATCACCTAGAGTTGAAATGGTTGAATGCGATAGAGAGCCCGACTTGTCGGATTGCGAGATGGGCGCTGGAACTACAGCAATACTCATTTGACGTACAGTACCGAAAAGGAAAGTTGAACATTGTGGCAGATGCATTATCAAGGCACCCAATGGACGAGCATTTGGGTACGTTGACGATGGATGACGGAAAAGATGAGTGCAAGCGGCTTAAGGCTAAGATGGAAGATGTAAGGAGGCCCCTGAGAAATTCCTACAGTACGTTATCGAGGAAGGAAAGTTGTACAGACGCATAGAGAGTCAGGTGGATGGCGAAGATGCAGTGCCATGGAAGCTGTGTGTCCCGACTTCACAGCGACGCAGAGTGCTAGAAGAGATTCACGACACACCGAGCGCAGGGCATATGGGCATCCGAAAATCGATAGCAAGAGCAACAACACGTTACTATTGGCCAGGAATGTTCAGGGATGTAAGAAAGTACGTACAGCAGTGTCACACATGTCAAATTTACAAACCGAGTCAACAGCCAGCCGCAGGTAAGATGCTAACGAAGATTGCAGAGGAGCCTTGGGCAACAGTCTGTGCAGACTTTGTTGGTCCAATGCCACGATCGAAGCATGGAAACACAATGGCACTAGTATTCTTAGACAAAGTTTCAAAACGGGTAGAAGTAATACCAATCAGAAAGGCAACGACAGAATGTTTAATAAGAGGATTTCGAGAGAGGATTTTGGCACGGTTCGGTGTTCCAAAAGTATTTATTACGGACAACGGAGCGCAGTTTATAAGCAGACGTTTTAAGAGATTTTTAGAGGGACTTGGCGTGAGACACCAATTAACGGCACCGTACACACCGCAGGAGAACCAAACAGAGAAGGATGATAGCACAATTTACGGGAAAAGAACAGAAGACATGGGATGAGTTGTTACCAGAGATAACGCTGGCATTGAACACAAGGGTATGCGAATCGACCGGGTACAGTCCAGCATACATAGTACAAGGGAGGGAACCGAGAATTCCCAACAGCCTTTACGATGAACAGACATTTGGCACAGGCGAGAAACTAGCGAACCCAGGACAGAAGTCAACGAGAATGAAAGAAATATTCGAGATGGTACGACGGAAGCAAGAGAGAGCATCTATAGAGCAAGCGAAGTATTACAATTTAAGAAGAAGGCAATGGCGACCGGCGATAGGCGACCTAGTGCTGGTAAAGGAGCATCAGCTATCAAAAGCGGTAGATAACTTTACAGCCAAACTAGCGCCAAGGTACAGTGGACCTCACCGGGTAATGAACTTTGTGTCACCAGTGATCGTAGAGCTAGACAAAGTCTTCAGAGGAGGAGGAGGACAGCCCACCTAAGTGAGCTGAAAGCATACCACGCAACCGACGCCGCCGACAACAACGAATCCAGGAAGCAAAGTCATAAACAGAGATACAAGAAGGACGCTAGTGAAGATCAAACCGCGTCAACATCGTCAAATCAAACAGCAAACAACAATCCCGAGGTAGAACAACAGAGAAAGAACAGCGAGGTAGCCATTTGCGGTACGCTCACACGAGCCAGCGAAGAGAGCGAGAGGCAACACGGGGAGAACCAAGGTACAAGTCAACAGCTGATGGCATACAGAGACGGTCAATTACAAAACAATGCGGAGAATCAGGTACGAATATTTCCAGAATATAAATTACAGATCGCCAGAGAACTGGCGCATGGATCAAGATTGCACATGGGAAGGCAGTTCGCTACGGCAGCCTTAAACGAACACACACACCGAGACAACTGCAGAATTACAGACTATTTTGTAAGATTCTACTTCAATCCGGATGAAATCGGTAGTAACGGACACGCCCAACCGAGACAGTGTCAAATCATACACGAAGAAATTTCATATCAAGAAGTACCCGGAAGTCGAATCAACCACTAAAAACTCGGTAAACTCTAACCACAATTACATAAATATCCCATAAATATACTCTTTAGCTATGCGCATGATATACTACGTCTTTTTTTAAATCCACCATACACGGTGAGAACACCCTGAGGAAAATCCACCAGTTTTTCATTTATTTTATAGACTGGCATCACACACACCGCCGACGGGAAGGGCAGCGAAACGCCAACAACCAACGACGACAGCGAAATATTAAGCCGTAAGGCCAGCGGGGTCAACGGCAGCCTCAACGACAAAAAACAGCGACATATTGAGCCTGATGGCCAGCGACGGCAGCGACAACGAAGAAGCATGGGCGAACACCACTTCCGCGTACGGATCGCGCGCACCGATCTGGTGACGGTGGGTCTCATTGCGGCAGGTGAGGGGGGAGTGTGAGGACCCCAAAGTCGAGGACTTTGTATCCTCACAACATACACATATCCATACATTTTTCTAAAGAACATACATTTTGAAATAACTTGAAATTTATAATAATATTTGAATTTATCACGTATACATCTTATATGAAGCACCAGAAATATACATATATATACCTTTATGAATTATACCCTAAATACATATATCCTGTTGTACATTGAATTGATAATTATTAAATTAAAGAACAAATTAGACTTGCGCACTTTTGCACGCAAGCTAAATATTTACATTTTCGCAAACATAAATTTTAAATATAGGATCACCCTAACACGCATTGAATATTTGGAAAGTAGATACGCACAAAACATAAAAATGCAGCGGTCGATCAACCCTTTGCACACTCAAAATCCAATGTACAATATACATAATAACTTAAGTGAACGGAGATCAGCAGCAAGTCGTCAAAATAAGCGCCGCTACTAATTGAAATTTCGTTATACAAATTTACGCACTAGCATACAACACACCAACGCACGCCATACAACAGAAGGCAGAAGCATTGGGCAAAGCAAAACACAACATTAGAATCAGGTGACCACAAACAAATATACAAACACTCAATATATAAACCAAAGCCTGGAAAGCACAGTATGAGCAAGTACAAAGGCATTGTATTCAATAAGGAGCATTATGGTGCATGGAAATTCATGGGAAGGAAATATTTACCGGAAAAACAGTTGTTTTATATTGTTAATACTATTAGTTGAAAATTGTTATTATAAAATAACGGTTTGCCTGCGTGCAAAAATTAGTATATAAGGGCGACGAGTTCGCATTGAAATTCAGAGATTAGGAGACAGGCATACGAGTCGGTAGGTTATATCACTACCGACCAAGAGTACACCTGGAGGCTTTTTCACTTCATTTGTTCTAAAAGTATACTCGTCTGGAGGCTTTATCACTCCATTCGACCGCAGAGGTTGGCCGAGGGCTTTATCACCTCCGTCACCTCTTACAGAGCAAGGAAATCAGCCTAGGAGTAGAAAAGTAGAATTTTACTGAATACATAATTTTTATAACGTTTTGTATCGAACAAAACAGAGTTATTCTTTCAGAAGGACCGTTAGGAATTTCTACTTCCAGGAACCCTGGACGGACTGAGACCAACCCCGGCAAAGTCAAGGAAAAGTCCGTCACAAAGTTTAATAACAAAATTCGTTCACAACGGCCGGCCTGTTAAGTCAAGCTATAAAAACCGTTTAAAAATAAAATAAATTTAAGGCGCGATAATCTTCGAAGAGATTTTAGGCCGAGCTTCACTTGCAATTTGACTCGTGTTCCTTTTTAATTTTTCCTATGAATTGGAGGGACGAAACATACATATTTTAGACCGACTTCGAACGGCATCTGCAAGGCAGATGGATACTCACTGAGAAGAATTTCGTGGCAGAAATACAATCGGAGGGCCTGCCAAACACTGCGGAGGGGCGACCCCGCTTAGAAAAATTTTCTTCTAATTGAAAGAACTTGTTTATAAATTTTGATGTTGATCATGGAGGCCGATTGTTAGTCAAACACGTAAAGATTCAACCGCTTCATAACTCCATTTTGAGCACTGCAACGTTGTAGGTGCTGAAATTGGCTGAAAAGAGAGTACTAAACGTATCCCAAACGAGAATACATGCCTCAGTTCTTTTTTACAGAAACATAGTCTTAATTTTAAGCTTAGCATGCTTGATGCCGAACTTAAAAGTATTCCTTTTTCGATCGGATACCTCCAGAGACTTGTTGCCGATAAACAACAACACTTCCGCGCCATTCTGCTGCTGTTCCTTGAGGACTACCCAGTTCGTGCGAGTCGTGCAATCAATTTTAATTTTTGACAAACAAGTACGCACCCGTATGCAGGGAATTTTCGAAACCGAAATGATCTTCCGAAAGACTTTAAAGACCTTGCTAACCTTGTTAGTCATTTATGAGCACGTCGGAACTTTATTTGCAAGTGGAGGATCTTGAATATAATTATCGCCTAGATTTGTCCAAATCAACAATAAATTTAAGCAGGAGAAGTGTTAGAAAGGCGTGGAAAACTTTTCTTAGATATAAATTAAAAAGACCTTGCGCAGAGTATATCAAAGAATTTCTAACTTCGAGAAGATTTGTACGAAAAAGTGAGCTAATCCTGTGCTCCCTGTGAGTAATTTTCAACATATTTCCAATTCAGATAAATTTAAAAATAAGAGGAAGCTCCCAAGAAGCTAGCAAATAAGCGACTTAAATATACATTAAGGGTTTTACTTAGATTTGGAGAGATAAAAAGAGAACAAGGGGAGTTGCCCATTATCAAGCAGGAAAGGCTGCAAAATATCAATGAAAGCAACAAGTCCTATTCAGAGGGTGGAGAAACAGGCAGTAATGACTGAAGGCAGAAATTATTGAATATACATATAAATATCGACTTGTGGGTGGTATATAACCCTAACTTGGTTGCTGTTTTAATAACGCCTTATATCAGAAAACTTTTGAAAACCCGATCTGTATCAGAACTTTTTTGAGAAACGCCCTATCTAAGCAAAAATTTAATACACTTTGACGTACGATAGGTCGATTTTAATACACATTTTGAGATAGGGCGTAATCGCCTAATAGAATTCAATTCTACGCTTTCGGAAACAAAATATTAGTTTCTGTTCCTAAGAGGGGTTTTCAGTTTTATTGCCATTGAAGCAGTTGGCTCAGTCAAACCTACCATGACTAGAACGCACTCTCATCGAACTTGCTTACTTACTTAATTGGCGCATAGCGGTTTAAACTGTTATGACCTTCCAAAAAGGCGCGCGAGTCGCTTCTTTGCTCAGCTAATTGACGTTAAATGTGTGACCAACCAAGGGATTTAAATCATTTTCCGCCTGGTTCTTCTCTCTGAGTGGGGGCCGCAATGATTCTGTTGTTTCTGACTCTTTGCTCAATGACAACAGGTACTTAGTATTGTCCTCATTCCCAATCAAACCCATTTTTGCGTTTTTGTTTTTCAGTTTGGAGTAAGCAGAACATACAGCGCAGGTGATCAGCATACGCCAATATTTGCACGCTTTTATAGATTATTGTTTTAGAGCAGTTAATTTCGGTAGCTAGTATAATTTCCTGCAGCCTCACACTAAAGAAATTGGTGGTTACGTTCTTTTAATCCTCGTTTAGTTTCTGACGACTCAGAGAGGTCCTTCGCAATTCTGACTGAGCTGAAGGTGTTGCTCAACGGCATTTTGCACAGTGGTATACGTTTTGAGGGGAAACCAAATTCAGACATAGCGACATATAGGCAGCTCCTTTTCTTGCTGGGTGGTTTTAAAATCTACGAAGGGGTGTTGTGTGTCTGCACTGCACAAAAGTAGAAACAAAATGCCCTAGACCCCTTGAAGCCCCAACTGTTGTCAAATATCTTTAAGAAGTGATGACTCTTACCACAACTCACACAAACTTAGCTTGTTAAAGGTTTTATTTCTTTTCAATGGTATTGAGCGTCAGCTAAATTTTAAAAATTTGCAAATTTGGCCTCACTCTATAAAAGGAATAGTACGTTTGCACATTCCTACAAGTAGTTTCATCACATTCATATATAAATCTATCGTGCATTCATTTTATTTATTTTTTCTGCATGCATGCATTGTGTTCTCTCAAAATGTTTACAGTGACGCATTAGAAGTGGCACTCAATCATCAATACATTTTTTGGACAAATATTTGTGTATGTATGTTGGTGCTTAGGTGCTTGTTAACTTGGAACAATTAACGCATATTACAAGTGAATACGCGCCACTATCGACGCTTCAACAATAAGTTTCCGCGACGCACAAATATACAAAACTTAAGATTAAGAGCAGTGAATGCATTCAAAGAAGGACAGCGACGTCATCGTACCGGCATCATGACACTTGCCATAAATTCAATATAAAAATGTTACATGGTAACTTAAAAAAAAAATGAATAAAAAACATTTAAAACATTTAAAAAAGCCAAAGCTTGTGAAAAAATCAATAAGTGAAACGAAATTGTCATGAATGGTAAAAACAAATCAATAGTCATTGCAAAACTGATGCTACAATACAACGTACCCGTAAATACTTAGATAAGTGAATACGTGTATGAGAGCAACAAAAATCAATGGCAAAAAAGGCTCAAAACACATTTAGTAATGGTAGCCAGATGTGCTAAAATGAGGGCAACTTTACAAATTTTCAGAGTTTGTGGCAACCGGAGTTTAAGCTTGGAATATGTTAATATGTTTTTTTCCTTTCTCAAAGCTAAGCTCTGTTATTCTTTTATAGGATTCTGATGAAAGTATAGTGATTGCTAAAAATAGTCGTACGCTTTTTAGAAAAAGTAGTTAAAAAGTACTAAATTTTGTATAGAATTTCAGTTAAATTGAATGCATATTTCTCAATAACACATGTTTTAAATTATAGAAACAGGAGCAAATATTATAAAAAAATATTATTTTTTAAGTAGTAGTAGAATTAGTTGTATTATAACATGAAACAAAATTTCTGAAATGGGGTCAGTAGGGACAAAACATCATGAAAATACTCAGACGCGTAATGAGTTCCATGAATATTATGCGTTTTCGAACTGCAATAACAAAGTAACCGAAAGTAGGGGAGAATTTACAAACATACTTAAGTTATTTTTATCAGGACTTCTACCTGAAGAAATTCCAGCATATATTTACTAAAAATTTAACGCAATGCGAAACTTCAATACTAACAGAAGAAAAATAAAAAAATTAGTAGAATTTTCCGAATAGTAGTCAAATAAATACATTTTTTAAGAAAATAGAAAAAATTGCAACTTTGTAAAGAAAACATATTAAATTTTTAAAACAGGAGTATAAATAGTAGTATATTTTCTAAAAAAAAAAAACAGAAAGAAGTACCGAAAACGTTAAAAGAGACTTTATCTGTAATTGGCGCTAGTGAATTACAAAAAGGTTATGAACACAGTACCAGAGGTTTTGAAAAATAATACTGAATCTTTCCAAATAATATCATAAAACTTGCTCTGGATGGAGTAATGCACAAAGATGTGATTGAAAAAATAGTCAGAACACTCTCAGAACAGTAATACTTTTTAAAAGAGGAGTGGATAGTGTAGTATCATTTATAAAAATAGTAGTAAACTTTTCAAACAGGATTAAATATATTATTTTCTGTATTCTTTTGAAAACGACAAAACAGCGATTTCTCTGCAATTGGTAGTAGAAAAGTGCACATGGTGATGGAAATAGTACTAGAATTTTTGGTGAAGTAGTACTAATTTTTTTAAGAATACCATTGAATTTATTCATTATTATGTACATACTACAGTAGGTAGGTGTTCAAGTAAGTGCAAAAATGTAGTAGAATTTTTGTTGGGGAACTTGAAAAAGTAGTATTAAAAAAAAATTTATTTAAACGGTGTAAGCAATAAACAATCCACAATATCAATAGTTATAGAAGAAAGATTTCTTAAAATTGAAGTAAAATTTCCAAAAGAGCAGTGAAAATAGTAGAACTGTTTTTAATTTTTCTTATGCAGAAATTCCTAGAACAGTAAAAGAAAACTTAACCCAAAGTATAAAAGAAACGCAAGCAGCAATTAGTAATAGATATAGTAGTTTTCTTAAAAAAGTATTCGAATTTCTGAAAAAGTACTGTCGCAGTTTCTTAAAAATATAAAGAAATTCTAAGAAAATAAAAAACTGTTTCTAAATATAACAGACCCCTTTAAAAATTATAAAAAAATTGTACTAAAATTTTTTGGGAAGAGTAGTAGAAATTTAGGGATTTTTCGTTGCATTGTGGGACAGGTTTCGAAAGTTGAAATTTGGTGTAGAAATAATAAACCAACTCTGAACATAGTAGTTCGTATAAGGTATATACATACATACATAAGTAACTGACTATAAAAGAATCATGGAGTGCGCCTGTCAAGTGAATTGATGCGATTGGCAAAACGGTTGCCATTGTTGCAGCAACAACAACAATGGAACTAACATGCCAACAAACGTAAATCGTGACTGCTGCGGTTTATGCTGCATGATAATATTGCAATTGTAAAAGGTAGTGTGGAAGCAACTGTTGCCAATACATAGCTGCAATATGGCACTTGGAGACACTTGACGTTGATGGGTGATTGGAATGTTATTTTTTATACTCAGCTGAGCAGAGCTCACAGAGTATATAAACTTTGTTCGCATAACGGTAATCCGTAACGGCATAAACTATCGAGATAGATATAGACTTCTATATATCAAAATGATCTGCGCGAAAAAAAAAATTCATTTAACCATGTCCGTGCGTCCGTCCGCCGTAAACACGATAACTTGAGTAAATTTTGAGGTATCTTGATGAAATTTGGTATGTAGATTCCGGGGTGCTCGTCTCAGATCGCTGTTTAAAATGAACGAAATCGGACTACAACCACGCCCACTTTTTCGATATCGAAAATTTCGAAAAACAGAAAAAGTGCGATAATTCATTACCGAAAATGGGTATAGCGGTGAAACTGGGTAGGTGCGTTGACCATATGACAAAAAATAGAACATTAGTAAAATTTTGGACAATGGGCGTGGCACCGCCTACTTTTAAAAGAAGGTAATTTAAAAGTTTTCAAGCTGTAAATTCGCAGTCGTTGAAGATATCAAGATGAAATTTGGCAGGCACGTTCCTCCTATAACGATATATGCGCTAAATAAAAATTAGCAAAATTTGGTGACGAACACGCCCACTTAAAAAAAAAAATTTTTTAAGTCAAATTTTAACAAAAAATTTAATACTTTGCAGTATATAAGTAAATTATGTCAACATTCAACCCCAGTAATGATATGGTGCAACAAATTACAAAAATAAACGAAAATTTCAAAATGGGCGTAGCTCAGTCCTTTTTCATTTAATTCGTCTGAAATACTTTTAAGGCCATAAGTCGAACAATTTACCAATACTTGTAAAATTTGGTAGGAGCATAGTTTCTATGACTTTAGCTGTTTTCTATGAAAATGGGCAAAATCGGCTGAAGCCACGCCCAGTTTTTATACACAGTCGACCGTCTGTCCTTCTGCTCAGCCGTTAACATGATAACTTGAACAAAAATATATATATCTTTACTAAACTTAGTTCACGAACTTATCTGAACTCACCTTATCTTGGAATAAAAAATGGCCGAAATCCGACAATGATCACGCCCAATTTTCGATATCGAAAATTACGAAAAATTAAAAAAAAAAAATGCCATAATTCTGTACCAAATATGAAAAAAGAGATGAAACATGGTAATTTGATTAGTTTATTGACGCAAAATATAACCTTAGAAAAAACTTTGTAAAATGGGTGTGACACCTACCATATTAAGTAGAAGAAAATGAAAAAGTTCAGGAGGTCGAAATCAAAAGCCCTTGGAATCTTGGCAGGAATACTGTTCGTGGTATGAAATATATAAATAAATTAGCGGTACCCGACAGATGATGTTCTGGGTCACCCTGATTGTAACGTGCACGTACCAGTGCATCCACCCTTTTGTCGCCCTCACCATGGAATACCCCAGCTATCTCCGGACATAAGGCGTGGTTCTCAACCCTAATCCACGTTGACAGGGGGCGGATGTTACAATCGTCCTCGTTCTTCTACCTACATCCACCGGAAGCCCGCCCATCCTTGGACCGCTCGATTTCTCTGCTACTTCAGCGAGTCCCCTTTCTTACCTTTACTCCGAATGATTCCACAGTACCTACCCTTTCGTCATCCTTCACTCCCCTCCCAACCAAATTTAGCCAACCATATTTAGGGAGTTTTAACTTAACTCAACATATATTTTTTTTCTTTTAACAACAGTAAAAAAAAAAACAAAAAAATCGGAAATGCCACTTCGGCTAATATAATATATTGATTTCTTTTTTTGTAAGTAATAAAAAGGTTACGTAAATACATAAAACACATATAAAATATATAATTGTTCCCTATTAGTTTTTAGACTTTCTGTCGCACAAAAGGCCAAACCTCGATATTGCCCAATCGAAGCAGTCATTAGATTGATTTTCTTACACCCAAAAACCTACGACCTACCTAACAGAGCTCTATTTGGCAATAATAGGGATTTCTTGGGAGCCGGGCCTCTGTGGCCTCTATAAAAAAAAGGAGGTAAATTTTAAGTTTTGGGTTTGGTGTATTTATGTGACCGCAGCCACAAACTGTACATCAAAATTAATTTTACGACAAAAAAACTACAAGTAAAAAAAAACTTATATAAAAATCAAAAAAAAATATATTCTTTGATTTGGGACTAGTTGCTTGCTCGCAGTCGAGTTGGAATACCTCTTTTTAAAATGTCTCGGTTTTGTAGCCACTGTAATTCTTGGGCATTGATGTGAACTTTGTTCTAATTTGCGTTGGTGACTTTTAGAAATTTCCCTGGCGCGCTGCGCCGTATGTTCCTAGGTTATTTGGTTCCCACTAACAGGAAAAAGGTGTAATTTAATTAGAGGTTATTATGGTACCTCCACACTGGTTTGGTGTTCACGCACCTCGCACTGTACCTATAGGCACACAAGCACCATGAAGGCTCTTAACACAAATGGATTGTTCAGCAGATTAATATCACCGGCGTAATATTTAAATGACAAAAAAAAATCGAGTTATGAGATAATTAAAAGAAAGTTGATTGTGAACAGCCACTGGAGGAAATCTGTTCCCCCATACGCATTATACTGGGCCAGATTTCTCGAAAGGCGAGCTTGCGTGAACCTCAAAAGGGCGCAGAAAAACTAACACTTCATATATAAAAAAAAGTACACGGCTTATGGAAAAATCACCGGACAAAATCTTCTGCACGTACAGGGTTATTTTATCCGTAATATCGATGGATGTCACGTGTATCATCCTCTTCCTCACGAATTCGTCGTGGCCCTTAACCAAGTTGTTGAGTGTGGCGACCAGCCACAATATCAATGTAGGGGCCTTCAGCATCCAGCATCCGCAAATAATTTTTAAGTTTAGGTACACTATTTTAAATTTTTCTTTTAGCGTACTGTCCTTTATGGACTCTGCGCGCAGGGAAATTTACTTTAGAAAAAAAAACATAAAGTTAGGCGCACATTGAAATGTACTGCTTCAACTCTAATACAGTTTTACCTCATTGCCTGCCAATACCTACTATATACAGACAAAATCCATCACCGATACCGTTTATTTTGCTTGTTCCCTATTTCCACCATGACCGACCATTTATTGCTATGTCTAACCAATATCTGTCCCCTTTTTTCTACAGACCGTTTCAACCCACTATACTTTTACTCAACATCTGGCAACCCGTCCATCTGAAAGGTCTTGAAATATCCCAATACTGGGAAATTTCAATCACTTCATTTTCATTCATTTATCCTTGTCTTTTAATTCGTTTACGTTATTTATAAGAAAACTAACCGTGCTGTTGTTGCGACGGGTGTACACGCAGTATGCAACAAAGTACATTGGGATCAGTAGCGCTGTAACCATATGTTTCCATACATCCTCACGTGCAACGACAGCATTATCGGCACTATATGTTTTAAATAGTATACTTGTAACTTTAGCTAACCTTACAATTACCTATTTTCTATCGAATCGTGTAATGAGTGACACAACTAGTGCACGTATTTCATCTTCGCTATCATTTCAGACTTATACATGTGCGACCCGATTTGTTCACACCTGAAGTAAAAAGGACGTTGACTGGCGACATGGCCAATTCATCTACAGTTCTGGCCTTGAAGCGCAATGGGCGATGTGTCGAGGAGCGTCGAGTTTACGGGAAGTAGCTTAGAAACTTGAATCTAAAATTTTTTTACTTTATGATACTTTTTTTTATCTTTTGTAGGTCACTTCGGCAACATATAGGGAATTTGGCGCATCCTTCGAGCGAGGCAAGGTATGACCAACGCTGGGAACACCCACCCCTGACATGGTCCACATTTTGGTCAATATCTGGAAAACGCCTTCACATATACAATAAAGGGCAAGTAACTTTTAAAACCCTCATTAATACCTTTAATTTGATACCCATATCGTAAAAACACATTCTAGAGTCACGCCTGGTATACCCTTATTGCGACATCTCGAAAAGGCGTCCACCTATAGAACTAAGGCCCACTACGTTTTAAATAATCATTAGCACCTTTCATTTGATACCCATATCATACACGCGCATTGTAGAGTCCCCCTGGTCCACCTTTATGGCGATACCTCGAAAAGGCATCCACCTATAGAACTCCCTTTTGAAATACTCATTTGATACCCATATCGTACAAACACATGCTAGAGTCACCCCTGATGCACCTTTTTGGGGATATCTCGAAAAGGCGTCCACCTATAGAACTAAGGCCCACGCCCTTTTAAAAAACTCATTAACACCTTTCTATTTTATACCCATATGGCACAAAAAAATTCTAGAGTCACCCCTAGTCCACTTTCATGGCGATATCCCGAAATGGCGTCCACCTGTAGAACTATGTAGAACACATTCCAGGTTTACCCTAAGTTCTTTTTCTTATATTGCGATTTTCCCATATTTTTTCTCCAAAGCTCTCAGCTGAGTATGTAATGTTCGGTTACCCCCGAACTTAGCCTTCCTTACTTGTTTCAGACTCTTTTTAGTCGATATTGCTACAGCATCACCTCTAAAACGGGCTTTGTGGCTGAATTGCGTTTTGCGTTTCGTGCAACCTCGTTTTGGAAATCATCAATCAAGCACTCAAATTTTCATATAACTTGAAATGCACGTGCATGCTGAATTTTCATGATTTGTGTAATTACATTTATTTGTTTAGTATAATGTTTTCTTAAAGTGTTTACATTACACTTATTTGAATAGTGAGAATATTTTAGTTACACTAATAGCCATGAATTCAGCTTAAATGTTATTTGTTGATTTCAAGTGTGGTTTTGTTGGTTTAACACAAAATTTTAATAAAAGAAACTGCTTGTAGCACAATCCATTTTAGCACATTAATCAATTGACTTCAGAAATTTAAAATAATATTTCGCATACCTTTTGAGATATAGAAATAAAAATTTGAATGCTTGAGACATTACGGCTACCGTAGAGTAATGGTAGCGAGCTCCGCCTACCACACTGAAGGAATCAGTTCTCGGGGAAAAAAAACATCAAACACTGAAGGAATCAGTTCTCGGGGAAAAAAACATCAAACCGGGGAAAATAAACATCAAACAGCTCAGAAAAATGTTTTCAAAGTGAAGTCGCCTTCCGGCAGTGATTTGACAAACATTTATAGTGTTTTCTTTTCTACACGAAAATGTCGCCACTTTCAGGAACAAACATTTTTAAGATTCTCACTTGGCCATGTGAGATTGTAGCTCACTTAAAATGTTCGGTGCCACCCTGCATGACTTGAGGAGAACAAAAATTGCCAAAATGAAATGTCAAAATTTTGCATACTTTATCGGAGCTGCTTTATCTTAGGTGATTTATGTTTGCTAGAAAGTGACAGATAGTATACTGTGTTTATTTGTTAATGTGATTCCTCAGCTGATTGACAGTCTGTTCTCTGCACCGTCAGTGGCAGCGAGGGCAAGTAATGTTGAATTTTTAGCCATTTTTGGGGGTAGGTTGTTGCGAAAAGATAATGATGCCCTCTATTGAGGCTGCGGTGATTTTACAACAGAACACAACTTTTTGAAGAGTTGGCGTGAAGGCGACCATTAGAGTGTATTTCTGTCACTTAAAGCTTCCAATAAAATTCATCTATTAGCAGTTGCCGTTTGGGCGCGCCATAAAACATGTAGGGAGCCATTTCGTAGGTAATATGGAATGACGTGAGTTGGAAGAGAAGCTCGGCCTAAATCTTCTGGAACATAATACGTGTCTTGTATTTATTTTAATTTAAGTGTAGTGCGTTTAAAGCTTTCCTGTGCTCTACTTCAAATTAACACCTTTCATTTGATTTCCATATTGTAAAAAGTGGTTTAAGGCCTATACAAAAACGGTTGAGATATCCAAGGAGAAAATGATCAGTGACTGATGAGCTCAAGCGTATCTTTAGTTTTCTACTCATAAAGCCATTTATTGTACCTCTCGGATAAAACTGTAATCTATAGCTCGGAAATAGGTTGAGATATCCAAATTTTAAAAGAGGCTGCTTGGAGGAGAATCTAAGTATGTGTGAGGACAGAGTTTGAGCGCCTATTCGTCCGTATTTTGACTAAAATTTCCTAAATCAATTGATTTGTCCAAGTAAAAGAATCCCTTCGTTTGGTATCCATTTTCTAGAAATAGTCTTGAGTCCCGTTCGAGTCTCTCTACTTTTATCGGTATCTCCAATATGTATTGAGACATCAAAGTTTAGTGTGTAAAGACGAACGCCAATAAAATTCTTTAATATTTCGAAAAGTTTGGTTGTTGTTGTTGTTGTACTTATTGAAAACCACAAAATTATGGGCCATCTCATATTTATATTCGTATCTCAAGGCCAACATGATTCGTAGAAATATAACAAGACAAGTATATCAAAAGACAGTAATAAAATAAATTAACCTACATTCGGCCGTCCTGATAATATAATCGACCCGAGTATTTGTATGATTACTTTAACCATTATTTTCTTCTTCTTCATCACTACGAAACTCGTCCTTATCATCATCAGAGCTCCACTGTTTCATTGACTCAGCAGCAGTAGAAGTTTGTTCACGTCCTTGGGCATCTCCTATACATCTAACCAAATATCTGTCGTTTCGTTAGCATTTCGTAACATGATAGGGTCCAAGAAACTTATGCTTGAACTTCAGCCCTGGCCCTTGCTGTGTGCATTTTATAGCCACTATATCACTCTCGTGACATTGGCGAGCTTTCTCTCATTTCTTTTCATAACCTCGTTTACTTTCTGCTTGAAGACTTACCATGTTTTCATACGCCTGAAGTCGTATGTCAATCCTCTCTTTATCAAAATCATGTATGTATTTATTTTCTAATAACTCCATTAACTTAGGATCATCATTGAAATATTCTTCAACATCGAACATAAGTTTAAAAGGACTTGTCCCAGTACTTCGATATGTACTCGTATTACTCAGCTTTTGAGCTCTGTCAAAATATTTATACCATTCGTGTGGCTTTGGTACAGATAATTTGTGAGAAATGGAATCAATGTCCTTTTCACCCTTTCTTTTTTGTTTTTTACCTCTAGGTATACCAGTTTTTTTTAATATATGCTGAATGTTTTCTTCTGCGCAATACGTAGTAAATTCCTTTGCCGTAAATGCTGTGCATCTATCACTAACAATGGGCCTAGGGTTTGTGAAAATATTTGCTTGACGACGCAACTTCTCAATTGCCACTACTGATGTAGTAGACTTGGTAGCATAAAGCCAAACAAGTTTTGTAAACGCATAACCTTTTATTTGTTTGTTAACAATGTCTTTTTCAGCTATGAACAACCGTCTTGCTTTTCAATATATTGGTTCATCATCTTTACGTATATGTCTCATTTTAATCGTTGTTTCAATTGATTTCTTCGGCGTATAGTTGTCAATCAATTTCTGTACTTCGTTTTTTACATCACCTTACTTAATGTGAGATAAATAATTTTTTCAGTATTCTATTCCATCTAGTGCATTTATCTGTAATATTTCATTTATTTCATCATGTTCATCTGGATCGAAAGATATTGAACCTTTATTTAAATGAAAATTTCTTTGCTCCAGGAAGTCAATACCAATTAGAAGTTTATACCGTGAAATGCTATCTGAAATTACACCTTCTAGAATAGGAAAACTATGCTCATCTATAATAATGCATGCTTCGAGTTCACCAATTATCGTATAAGATATCTAATAATAATATCGGTGACTCAATTTTTTTATAATGGTCGTGGGACAGCAACGTTAAATCACTACCATAAGCACATCGATTTTTTCTTCACCCTTTTCTACCAACTTCAAACAACCCTTACCCATATTACATACTGCAAAATTCGTCTGTTTGTCATAAGTTGCTTCTTTTGGACATTCTGATGCGACATGTCCATACTTAATACATTTAAAACATTTTCGTCCTTGTGTTTTTGTTGGACATATTGCACTTGCATGATCCTTCTCTCCACAGTTAAAACAAATCTTTTTAACTACTCTCTGTTGTACGCTACTACATTTGATAATCTTTTAACATCGGAAAATTCGCACAAGCTAATTTTTTCGCATGCTTCTATTAAGTTTTCCTTTGTTCGAAATTGTTGCATTTTTGCTTGATTGCACAACAAACGATCAGGAATTCCCTCAATAAAATGCTCTACCAAATCGGAATATTCGGTTTTCAAATTCTTTCTGTTGTTCAATCTTGCTCATCTTCGATCTATACATTCGCTCTATTTCCAACATCAAATTATCAAAAGTCATCTCCATATGTTCTGCTTTTCATTGTAGCCACTCAAATGCCTTTTGCTTCAATTTCATCGCGATTAAAGCCTTAGCTTCAACATCACTGATATTGTGTACTATTTCCATAAAATTTAAATGCTTCTTTCATACATTAAAATAACCAGGTGTTACATAAAATTCACTTATGAGCTCAGAAACGGTCTTCAGACTAATTTTCGATGTTGTACGTGTATTATTTTCTACTCCTCCGCCAATATTAACATTCATTTCACCACTGCGTCCTGCATTTCTTCGTAATAATTCAACTTCACGCTTAGCCAAATCCAGCTTCCGTTGCATTAGCTCTTTCTCAGTCTTGGTAGTTCCATCTCATGTTGATGCCTTCGTAATAACATCTCATACTCCCGACTCTCCAGTTGCAATTCACTGCCGTCACGTCTTCCATCGCCATTGTTATCTTCAAGTATTTCACCATCATTGACTCCTCTTCGTCGTCCATTGCTTTCTTCGTTTAACTAGTGCATGCCAACTGCTGATGCAGCACCTTCCCCTTCTGTAGCGTCATTGAACAAGCTACCACTTCGATCATTCTCCATAATTCGCGCACTTAATTCAACCTTTGTACCACCGACTGCGGGCCCCAACTCTCTTGCTTTTCATCGTATTTGCTACACAGAACAATCATTTGCACCCATCTTTCTGAGACTTCTATCCAGTCCTCTCGTTATTTATGTGAATACCACACGCGGACGAGCCCCCAAATGTAATTCCAGATTTTAAAATTAAGAACAAATTTCTTTATTGGTACAAAATTAAACGTGTGCAATGTATACAATTTGATTGCTTCAAGAAATCTGAATCTTAAAAATTTGCATCAATGACAAATCGGATTTCAAATTAAATAATATTCAAGGTCAAGATAATTCGAAGAAATATAACAACACAAGTATATCGAAAGACAGTAATATAATAAATTAACCTACATTAACATAAGTGTAACAGCGTATAATCTTAATAGTGTAATCGTATGCACAGGTCTATATTTAAGCTAAAGAGCAAATAGGGTTGTGGGCGTAAAAGTGGTTAGCCATATTGAAGTCGACTCGTAATATCGTTCGAGCGCTAGTCGTAAAATATTATCGTAATCTTCGCATCAAAACGGTTAACCGTAAGAGTTTTCTAGGATTACGTGTAAGCGCCTGATGGCGTATCAGCTTATAAACATATTAGCATAATGTTGTACAATCATGATAAAACGACAATCGTAGAGTGGCCGTAATTTGAGTAAGCGTAACAATGTATTAGCGCAAAGACTTACGGTCGTATCTGCTAAAATTTGGTATCTCTAATTGTTTATAAAAGTTACCTTTATAAAACGAAATGGATGACTAATATCAATATTTATTTTAATAAAAGCTTTGCGCATCGCTGCCTATAGACTGTTGGGAAAATTTCCAGTTCTAGACTGATGCACGTCTAGTGCATTAGGAACCATAACTAGTTCACGTTCAACTTCTTCAACATGCTTTGAATTGGAAATTTAATTAGGCAGTGGCCTATGTGGTGAAAATGGTGCTCCTACTGCAATACCTTTTATATAGTCCCGAACTAGTGAAAATCTAGCTACTAGCAAACTAGCTCTTGAGTACCTAAGGTCTAGTTCTGAACTAGAAACTTGTACCAATTGTTACCGAATTCTGAAGTTGAAAGCATGTTAAAAAGCTTTGGGGGAACTAACAATAGTTCCGAACGTACTGAGTGTGCACAGTTCCATGAGGAACATAGCTTTCACCAGGAAATTGTTTTTGAATGCGATCATTGATTTTGTTAACATGGTCATTTTTAGGAGCTAAGATAGTTCGTTCGCATTGCCAAAAAACAAAAACATTTAAATTTTAAATTCTTAATTCTGAAATGTGAAATATGCAAAACTTTCGTCTTGATCGAAGGAACCTACAGGCAAAATTTGGTGATGATTGAAGTATGGAAAACACGTTTTCATAGGGAACACACAAACAGAATTTCATTTTTATAGAAGATGTAGATAGACTGAAACGAAAAATTTTTTTAACTGCGGCAGATTACTAAACGTCCAAAAAGCATAACGGCCAAACTCAACAATGCAGTCAAACTTTAGGTGTTAAAATAACTTAAGTTTGTACGGCAGCCGTAGTTCTGAAAAATTTCATTTGTACTGGAGGTGTTAGGACTCAACGTCATATAGCTCCTTACCAATTTTCATTATCCTACCATTACTACATCCAGAGATATTCAGTTTAATATATTCCATTTGCATGGGAGATGCCACGCCCATTTTATATATCGAAATTATTTTTCGCCTAAAACCTTCCCGTTGATCGAAGGAACCTATAACAAAAATTTGGTGATGATTGAAAAGTGGGAAATACGTTTCCATAGCGAACACACACACACACAGAATTTGATTTTTATATATTGTAACGAATTTACTTGCAAATCCTCTTATTTGCAATCCTCTGCTAAGTTCGAATCAATAAACTGTTGAATAAATAACTCCAAATTGTAATAATGCAAAATGACCTTTATTAAAGTACTTCACAATAACACTCAAACTGTGCAACGAATATCTTGCTTAATAACCGAACTGATTGATAGCTCAAATGAAACTCTACTATTCAAAATAATACTGCTCTTGCTCGTTAGATAGCGCCTTAGTCGAAACTGCTTGACAACTCAAATCAAACTGAATTCCAGCGCCTCTACAATTGTCGCCTTTTATACTCTTTGATTTCAACCTTCGCATTTTCTAGGCGCTTCCAGAATCTACTAGTCCAGCAGCTCTCAAACTTCTCAGCTGTAACTACAATTGCACAATTTTATAGTTTTTCTCATTGCATACTTATAGGAGTATTTCAGATATATGCATGTGTTTGTGCATTGACTCTCCGCTGCTCGTATACGTACATGGACATATGTGTAGACGCAATTATTGTTTCGTTTATGTAGATACATATTGATTGACTTATTGATGTGAATTCATGTCACTGCTTAGCATCGGCTTAGAGATAGCAGCATCCCTTAGTTTTGCTAATATTCGTAACAATATATAGATATATAGATGTAGATAAACTGAAACTAAACAATTTTTTTTAACAGAGGCTTAGTAATAAACGTCCAAAAAGCATACCAGCCAAACTCAACAATGCAGTCAAACTTTAGGTGTTAAAATTACTTAAGTTTGTACGGCAGCCATAATTTTTCCCCATTCCACATTTTACTGGATGTGTTAGGACTTAACGTCACATAGCTCCTTACCAATTTTAATTATCCTACCATTACTACATCCAGATGTATGCAGTATAATATATTCCATTTTTATGGGAGGTGTCACGCCCCTTTTTCCCAATTCCATATTTTCTTGGTGGTGTTAGGGATTGACCTCTTATAACTCCTTACTTAAATTCATTGTTCTTGTATGTATACCTTCAAAGTTATGCAGTAACAAAGATTCCATTTGTATGGGAGGTGCGATGCCCCTTTTATATATCGAAATTAGTTTTAACCTAAATCCTTTCCGTTGATCGAAGGAATCCACAACCAAAATTTGGTGATGATTGAAGTGGATATGATTGAAGGAAATACGTTTCCATAGCGAACACACACACAGAATTATATTTTTATATATATAGATATTATTTTTATTTTCTCCAACTTCCGTCACCGCAAACCACAAGCACTGCACTAAAGTACCGTTGAAGTCTACATAGTAAGGGAATGGAATTCTTAAAATATTTGCACTTTAGCAATGCAAGAGACTATAGTAAAGTTATTCTAATTAAATAAGAAACGCTTGAATGCACTTGAGAGATCCGTTTGCCACATTATGCAGATGCCACAACAAGTAGGGAGAGATCACGAAAAGAATAGTAACGACTTTGAATAGTAAACCGTTAGAAAGGTATTCAATTAAATAGCGAATCGTTGTAAATGCAACTCAAACGTGCATGCGCTAATGCATTCCCAGTATAATTAATTACGGCAATGAGCCGTTTTAATTAGGATTTCACGCTGCAACAAATTAAACAAAACCAACAACGAAAAATTAAGACAAAAGAGTATAAAATGTTCCAAAAATGGTCTTTGGTAATGAACTGAAATTGTTTGGTTAATGCATACGAGAGCTGTGCTAAGTGGAAAAGGCAACTTCAGCTCAAATGTGCAGAAATCTTGCCATTTAGGAAATTTTCTTCTATCTTTCCTTGCACCACTAATGGAAGTTCAAGCTCTAGCAACCTGTGACTATCATTCATTTTTTATCGCGAGACAAAGACGAGTAAATTCTGTCTTTCTGCAAAGTAAATAATCTCACATAGCACAGCATCTTTAAGTGTGTTAGAGTAAAAGCAATTCCTGGAAACATTCGGTGTAGGGAGCAGCAAATATCTATACCGGGTCCAAGGACATATGGGAATAAAAATCGGTTCAACTTGCTTAAAAGAATTAGATTGGGTGGGGCGAGAGTTGCGCATCATCGAACAAACGGCAAAGGCGTGAACCCAAGCGCGAGTCTGAAAAGCATCGAAGGTCATGTGTAGGCCTGGCATCTTTAGACTAACAAAGTTACTCCTATCATTAAAAAGAGAGAACTGTAGGCTTATGGCGGATTTTCTGCTTAGACACTGCGTTCAGTCGTCACATGCCTTTGAAGTGGTCAGTGATAGCAGATGAAGGGAGTGCGCGTTGGAGGAGGAAGCAATTGCCAGGCTGAGGTTCTAGCTGTTAGGAGTCACGCATATGTCAGAACTTGAAGCACCAGGTGGTATAAGTCCTAGAAAGCTTTAAGTATTTGCCAAGAGGACGGAGTTTTTATACCTTTCATGAACATGAAATGGTATATTAACTTTGGTCCGATGTGTGTAACGTAGAAGATAGGCTCACCATTAAGTATACCGAATTGATCAAGGCGACGAACTGAGTTGATATAGCCATCTCCCATACAACCGATCGTTCAGAAAGACGATTTTGGTCATTCCTGCCGCAATTTAGAAAGTATAAAAGTGAAACTGGGTGATATTTATTCTAATATATCATAGAAGATTTCCTGAAAAAATCACTTTGATCGGAGCTTTATATAGTATATAGCCCATACAACCGATCGTTTAGATAGAAAGATTTTTGGCCATTTCTCCCTTAGTTTCCAATATAAAAACGTGAAACTTGGTGGTATATATTCTAATATATCATAGGAGATTTCCTGTAAAAATCATTTCGATCGGAGCTATATATAATATATATATCCCATACAACCGATCGTTCAGATAAGGGGGCTTTTTGCCATTTTTTATTTTATATTTATCTTAAAAATCGTTTAGGTATGTACACCTGTTCACGATATATTTCTTATCTTATACATCTATTTATTTGGAGATTACGAACGGGATAAGGTTATTCTTGAGCTCCATTCATGAAAGGTATGAGGTCTTCGGCACAGCCGAAGACAGTCCCATTCTTACTTGTTTTTCCTTGTTTTATATAAGATATGGTCTTTGATGGGTCTTTTTAGTTTGGTCATTAAACAAACTTCTGATAGCACTACGAACTCATTCAGATATTGTAAGCAGGGCTATCGTCAAGTCCTTGGTCGTGATTAGCTAATGGCTTTCTTCTGCTGAAGGCTTTGCACGGGTATTTCAACGTTGTCATTATCATAGAAAGGACAGATTCTTGTGTACCAACAACGACCCCCTGGAAATTTAATCATTCTCAATTATTTACTCAAGAGAATATATGAGAAGAGTACTTGTTTGAGGTAGTGAACTGTTTATATAATTAGTTGAGAGTAAGTTGAATGACAAAGGTAATGGAGTCATTTTCTGTCAAGAGTTTTACGTAAGCTACAAGAACCCGGTCGAAACGGCGTTCCAAGATCTGCCGTTATTAGGGATGTAGTGGATGGGACGGTGTGAGAACTGATTATCTACTCGGATAGCTAATAAGAGATAAGATCAACAGTAGTACAATAGGGGGTGATCTTGGAGTGCCTGAAACTTGCTTGCGAATACGTTGAACTACTTTGAGATAAAGATCATCAAGAGCCCGAGCCATAGCAGTCAGACAGCAGAGACTCAACTAGACCAGCTATAGATGGCTATAGGAAGTACGGTTTTCCATTCGTCAACTGTGGTCTGCTGTTATTTAGCTCATCTTGGCAAACGTTGGACAGGTTCGTAAGATTCTTCTGGTCGGAAGTGGATTGGAGCTGGTCTGCCCAAATTATTGGGATCTGACAAACTGTTCTATGAATGGTGATTGGGATCTTGATGGGCCACTCTCTAGTTAAAGTCCAGGCTTAATATACTGGAAAATTCTTCCAATTCTTCTTTGCAACAACAATAAAAAAAGAACAAATGCTTTTAATAAGAAAAAAACTGTAAGCGGGGTCATTTGGTCAAATCTTTGAGTGTTTCCCTCCTATTATTAGCTTGTCAGTAAAACTCTATTTACCTTGCCGCTGCCGGTCGGAGTTAGCATATAGGTTCCGTCTAGGTAATTTGAAGAAAAAATAAAAGGGGCAATACGACGCCAGTTGAAAGAAAAATATGTCTTAAATCTCATGGGAGGACAATCACGCTAGGTATACATTTTTTTTAATGTTATATTGGTATTGAAAATAAGCGAATTCGAAATTTATGTTTAAGTTTATCCTTAATATATACAACAGAGCTCAGCGCAGGGTGTATAAAGTTCGGTTGTGTCGAAACTTAGGCTTCCTTTATTGTTTTAATTTTTTTTTAAGTAAATGAAAGCTTTCTGCAATGTTTTTCCAGTGGTCTTCTAGACCACAGAAAAAGTTCTTCAGTCAAATTCTGAGATTCTGAATGTTGTAGTAATACAAGATATCTTAACCGCCTACGCTGAAAACCCGATCTAGAATTATTTAATAGGATACATAAGGTCCCTAATTGGTCTAAGCCTAAACTCGGAGGGGTAACCCCACAAGAAAAGTATAGCGCAAAGTATGCCGGAGTTATAATAGATAGTAAGTAGTCGTGGAAACTACATGTGGAAGAGAGGGCGAAGAAAGCATCCGCGGCACTGTATATATGCAAGAAGATGCTAGGGTGACGTGTGGCCAATCATTAGGGTATTTAAGGCAATTGTAAAACCAATACTTTAATACGGAGACCTTGTTTGGTGGACACCCACATAAAAAGTACGTATACCAAAAAACATGAGGAGGTATGCAGAGTATCAATGATTACTATAACAGGCGTGGACAAAAGCGCGTGGTGCACTATTTCTAAAAATCATTCGCAAAGCCTACGATATTAGAATCACGAAAGAGAATCAAGGCTTTAGTTATTAGGGGCGGCATAGTTTCCAGATTTAGACGAAGCAATTAAGATAGGTCCTAGAAAATGTCCAGTATTTGCAAAGAGGACGGAGCTATTATATAACATAAGTTCTGTTACCTGATTCCTAACAAGATCTGTGCGTCAAGCTATTAAATTTATTTTACTTATTGTGAAGAGGAACAAATATTACATAGTTCAAACACAGGCCAAATAACCAATCACCTAGCTCATAAAATATGAGTATAATTATTGAGTGCTGATATCTCGCCACCAAAAAATCAAATGGATTCGTGTAGGTTTTGAATGTAATCGCCGCATATATTGTAGGTACTCTATTTACCGATAGCCTCGAGACTCTTGTTCACATTGTAGTTGTTACTGTTTTTGTTTTTATTGTTTAGTTGATTTAAAATGTAATTGCGTGTCTATCAGCAACAACTCGCAACATGATACCGTTTACTAGAACTACGCTTTCCACTTCCCACCAAAATCGCAAACCGCAACGATCAACAAACTTGCTATACATATCTATATGTATGTAGTTGTTCTTGTTGTTTTTGCTGCCAAGTCCATATCAGTATCGAATGCAAAACTAAATCCAACATTATTCTCAGCCCTCTTTTACTTTATAAACCTTGTTACTTTCTTATTCTACCTTTTTTTCTTCACAACATGAGAATTGCATTCTACTTTGGAAATAAGAAAAAAAAAACAAAAAAAAAAAGTCAAGAAATGCAACCTACGCAACTGACTGAGCGCTGAATTTCATGCTGCACGTTATGGGTGATCAAGCCGCTTCCACACACATACACACACACAAACACATTTGCGATTTGATCTTTTGCGTTGGCTGATTTTCTGAGAATTAATTTGATTTCTAAGCTTATACATATTTAACCACTTAAATGCAGGTTAAATGTTCCATTTTTTAAACGCTAATGAAAGTATTTAATCAAATTCAGATTATAAATAAGCACGAATTACGAGAGTAACAGCTAATGAATGGAACTTGAGCAAATATTGTGAAGATTTAAAATGTCTTATAAACAGGTTGTCATTAGGAAGTCTAAACCATGGTGTTTCATTTCCCAAGTAGAAAGTGAAAAAAAAAGAAAAATGAAAAAATGAAACTTTTTGAAAATGGGCGTGGAACTGCCCCCATTATGACCAAGCAGATTTTAATGTTTCGGACGCCATAACTAGAAGAAAAATTATCATATCATAAAAAATTTGTGATACATACTTTCCTTATAAAAAATATTTCTTGTAAAAATGGACGGGATCGGTTAAGTACCACGTCCAATTTTATATAAAAAAAGTTTAAAAGGTCGTAAACTAGAATATAAGCTATATCTTAGGGAAACATAATTTTGTATTAATCATATTTCACATACCAATATTTATTGTAAGAGGAAATTGGGAGATATTTTTTTTTAATGGCAGTGCCACACTAGTTTACATCATTTCTAGAGCCTCAAAAAATTCAAATCCTTCGCAACGAAATTCGATACACATGTTAGGCTTGTAACAAGAAATATTTCTTGTAAAAACGGTCCGGATCGGTTACAGACCACGCTTTTATTTAAGAGAAATTGGATATTTGCCTTAAAATTAAAAATATCAATTAATAGCCACACACCCTTTTGATAATTATTTTTGTCGAAAATGTTACTTAGTAGGATTGGAAAAGGTATATATCTGAAAAGAACTGTAAAATTGAAACTCACGGTGATAATATTATGTTCGGTTACACCTGAGCTTGGACACCCAGATTTAACTTCATTACTATAGCATTTTCAGCTCAAATGAAACTTTTTTCAAGTCAAATGAAACTTTTTTCATTTCAATTGAACCTTTTTTCATTTTAAATGAAACTTTTTTCATTTTAAACGAAATTTTTTTCATTTCAAATGAAACTTTCTTCAAGTCAAATGAAACCATACTGCTAAGGTAAATGTCAATATATTTATATCGTACTTTATAACGCTAAGTATTTATCAAATTTTTCTTTAAGACAATTATTTCTAATTAGCCACATTGAAGGCAAAATTTTTGCTTAAATTTTCTTTGTGAATTTAAGCTGCAGTTAATGTCGGCTTAGTTTAGCCTTGCCTTTTGATCGTTTAAATTTTTGATAGATAAAGTAGCAGGGCTATACGCTGGGCAACTTATATACTACAGTTTAATCACCCACTTAAAATAAGCACCTATATTTTTTACTTGTATCTACTCCTCTTATATATAAAGCACATTCTTCCTCTACATATACTTCGTTAATAACGTAGGAATAAAGTAACGTAGAGAACAAAGAGAAGGAATAAAAGAGCATGGTGTTAGCGTATTTCCTATTCACTGTCTGACACCAACTAACACATCGGTTGAATTCTCTGTATTATGCTTTGCTCTTTGACCAAAGACTTACCAAATTACATAGAACGATAGCAAGGTATTGAGAGACACTTTACTTTTACCAACTATATAGTAGAGCATGTGGACTGTGGAGAGATCTTGTTTAACTATGCTGAAACCCATAACGGTAAAAAGTGATCTTTTCTCCTCTATGGCGTAGTTACATTGCACTTCACCCGCTTGGGCCTTTGAAAACATATATTTTTGTTTTTATTCCATTATTTTTCATTGTGTATTGTATTTAAATGTAATACTTAGAATTTTCACTACGCATACCCAAACAAATAATTTTCGAGCCTACGAAATTTCATTTTTTTTTTTTTTTACTTTTTTTGACTTTGATTTTTAAGGGTTTTTTCATAACCTATATCGTTCTATGTTGTTTGGTAAAATGTTGGTCATAGAGAAAAGCATAATACAGAAAATTCAACCGATGTGTTAATTGGTGTCACACAGTGAATAGGAAATACGCTAACACCATGCTCTTTGGTTCCTTCTATTTGTTCTCTACGTTGCTTTATTCCTACGTTATTAACGAAGTATATGTAGAAGAAGAGTGTGCTTTATATATAAGATGAGTAGATACAAGTAAAAAATATAGGTGCTTATTTTAAGTGGGTGGTTAAACTGTAGTATATAAGTTGCGATCAAAAGGCAAGGCTAAACTAAGCCGACCTTACCTGCAGCTTAAATTCACAAAGAAAATTTAAGCAAAAATTTTGCCTTCAATGTGGCTAATTAGAAATAATTGTCTTAAAGAAAAATTTGATAAATACTTAGCGTTATAAAGTACGATATAAATATACTGACAATTACCTTAGTAGTACGGTTTCATTTGACTTGAAAAAAGTTTCATTTAAAATGAAAAAAGTTTCATTTAAAATGAAAAAAGGTTCATTTAAAATGAAAAAAGTTTCATTTGAAATGAAAAAAGTTTCATTTGACTTGAAAAAAGTTTCATTTGACCTGAAAATGCTATAGCAGACACAGCAGACATTTTTACCGCCTCAAATTTGGTATATTTGCATGTTTTTTAACAGATTTTTATCACTCGCTTAACCTCTCTCTCCCTCTACTCCTCGCTTCCCCTGGCTTTCTTCACTTTTTTTCATTTTCCTCTTCCCTTTCTGAAGTATCAAACAAACGCTAGTACACAAAAACATGTGTATAAACAAAAAAATAATAATAATATACAAAATGATGTCAACCAGAAGAATATGCTTATGCCTCAAAAGGTATTCTCTACTTTCACCGGTTTTGAAGGAGAAATATATTTGTGACGGCGAAATGAAAGCGACGTAAAATGCAAATGCATGCATAATTTCATACGTAGATGGCTATCGCTGATCTATTCCATCACTTGATATTAGTCAACATAAATGTAGTGTGATGAAATTCTCTCGCAGAACTCTTATTTGTACGTTTGGTTCACAGCGAACAAGCACAAAAACGTGCTTTTATACTCAGCGTGCTTTTCACACAGAGTATATTAACTTTGGTAATGTAGCGGTTGGTTGTACCGGTATAAAGTAATCGAGATAGATATAGACTTCCATATATCAAAATCATCAGTATCGAAAAAAAACTTGATTGAACCTTGTCCGTCTGTCCGTTAACACTATAACTTGTTTAAATTTTGAGGTATCTTGATAAATTTTGGTATGTATGTTCCTGGGCACTTGTCACAGATCACTACTTAAAATGAACAATATCGGACCATAACCACTCCCACTTTTTCGATATCGAAAATTTCAAAAAATCGAAAAAGCGCGATAATTCATAACCAAAGCCGGATAAAGCGATGAAACTTGGTAGGTGGGTTGAACTTATGACGCAGAATCGAAAATTAGTAAAATTTTGGACAACGGGCGTGGCACCGCCTACTTTTAAAATAAGGTAATTTCAAAGTTTTGCAAGCTGCAATTTGGCAGGCGTTGAAGATATCATGATGAAATTTTGCAAGAACATTACTCCTATTACTATATGTATGCTTAATAAAAACTAGCAAAAACGGATGAAGAACACGCCCACTTAAAAAAAAATAATTTGTAAAAGTCAAATTCAATATCTTCACAGTATACAAGTAAATTATGTCAACATTCAACTCCAGTAATTATATGGTGCAACTAAATACAGAAATAAAAGAAAATTTCAAAATGGGTGTGGCTACGCCCTCTTTCATTAAATTTGTCTAGAATACTTTTAATGCCATAAGTCGAACAAAAATTTAACAACCCTTAAGAAATTTGTAAGTACAAAGCTTCTATTGCGATAACAGTTTTCTGTGAAAATGGGTAAAATCGGTTGAAGCCACGCCAAGGTTTTAGACACAGTCGGCCGCTGACCTTCCGCTCGGCCGTTAACATGATAAATTGAGCAAAAATCGATATATCTTTACTAAACTTAGTTCACGTACTTATCGGAACTCACTTTATAAATAAAAATAAATGTAAGGCGCGATAACCTCCGAAGAGATCTAAGGCCGAGCTTCTCTTCCAATTTGCGTCGTGCTCCTCTTGATTTTCCCTACAAATTGGCCGGACGGGACCTACATGCTTTATGCCGACTCCGAACGGCATCTGCAAGGCAGATGAGTTTTCACTGAGAGCTTTTCATGGCAGAAATACACCCGGAGCGCTTGCCAAACACTGCCGAGGGGCGACCCCGCTTAGAAAAATTTTCCTCTAATTGAAAAACCTTATTTCTAAAAATTTTGATGGTGCTTTGCCCGGGAGTTGAACCCACGGCATACGGTGTGATAGGCGGAGCACGCTACCATCACACCACGGTGGCCGCCACGGTGGGCGAACTCACTTTATATTGGTGTTAAAAATGGGCGAAATCCGACTATGACAACGCCCACTTTTTCGATATCGAAAATTTCGAAGAATGAAAAAAATGCCATAATTCTATACCAAATACGAAAGAAGGGATGTAACATGGTGATTGGATTGGTTTATTGACGCCTTCACATATACAACTAAGGGCCCCTCCTTTTCAAAACCTTCATTAATACCTTTAATTTGATACGCATATCGTACAAACACATTCTAGAGTCACCCCTGGTCCGCCTTTACGGCGATGTCTCGAAAAGGTGTCCACCTATGGAGATAAGGCCCACTCCCCTTTAAATAATCACTAACACCTTTTGTTTTGTTAATCATATCGTACAAACGCATTCTAGATTTATTCATTATCCACCTTTATGGCGATATCTGGAAAAGGCGTACACCTATAGAACTAAGGATCACTCCCTTTTAAAATACTCATTACCACCTTTCATTTGATAATCATATTGTACAAACACATTCTGGAGTCACCCCTGGTCTACCTTTATTTCGATATCCCGAAATGGCGTCCACCTATTGATCTATGGCCCTCTACGTTTTAAAATACTCTTTAATACCTTCAATTTGATACCCATGTCATACAAACACATTCCAGGGTTACCCTAGGTTCATTTTCCTATATAGTGATTTTCCCTGATTTTGCCTCCAAAGTTATCAGCTGATTATGTAATGTTCGGTTACACCCGAACTTAGCCTTCTTTACTTGTTTAAAATGTAACTGATGTCCAACTGCGCTAACCCTGTGGTACCAACCTAATGTGTTAAACCGTAGCACCACCCTGTTGAACCGTGCTCTGGCACCACTATGTTGCACGCCTGTGGTATATTTTCTAGATTTTGGCGGTTCTATATGGCACGTGCTGATGCTTACCAGCTATCTAAGCAAGTTCGACTCACCCGTTGTATCAATAGAAGCAGTCTCCCTTCAAAGCGTGATAAGTGGCGGTCACCTTTCGTTTCCTACATTTCACGACAGGTTTGCTGCTGTATTTGGGAACCAACAAAAGCAAGTAGCAACCGAAAAAAATCATCGAAAGCCACACTTGGAAAAAAGTTCTACTTTGACCGAAAAGGTAATTGCAAAAGGCTTTTCGTCAATCAGAAATGAAGTTTAGAAGCCGCTGAATATACTTGTCCTTGTGTATGGAGGCATGAGGCCTTTGGAGTATACAAGTTAACAATTTTAACCCAAGATTAAAGTTCCATCTCTCTACAATTTGATGATGACCTGAAGCTTTAGTGATATTAAGCTCTTCATGAAAGTGTAGTGACTTGAAAGTTCGACGTGGTCATTTCAGATCTTCCTCAGCATAGTCGGGCTGGTAACCTAAAATGCTAGCTCTAGAGAGTACCGAATTTAAATCACAAATAAAATCAATTAATATGTATAGCATATACATACATATTACACTAAATATCTCCACGGTGCAATGGCCTGCTTATCTACCTGTGGACATGAATCTTTCACGCTGTTAAGTAATACATTTAAATAATGTTACTATTAAGGATGCATTACTCGTAGAGCCCTTATTTCTGTAGACTCAGTGATTTATTTAACTATATTTGATTTGACAGGCTTTGTAGGTTTTTTGTCACTCTAGGTTGATTCATATTTTGCCAATAACAACATGTAGATTAATGGGCTTCACTAAACCGTTTAAATCGTTGTGCCCTTATTCTCTCAGCATCAGCATAAGTAACTTCTGCAAAATCTAGTTATGCAGCGCAAAGCCAGTAGCTTTACGAATCGTCTTTTCCGCTAAAAAAAATCTAAAATTAATCGAAGACTGAAAACGGTGGATCATAGTTGCATGGCACTATGGGAAGACTTATAGGTACTTTGATGCTTCTTTCACTTTGTCATCTTATATTGTTGTATTAGGTTCCTCTATTTTCTGTTGAGGTTTCTGTTAAAGTTCTTGACCAGTTTACAAATTTTGGATAAATATGTATAAGCAGGATTGCTACGGATGGTCATATAATGGTAATAATGATCGCGGGGAGCTAGGCTTTGTATGTACGATATTATAATGGGAATTTTATAAAAATTATAAGATGCTTCATTAATCAGTGTCTTATGGCCAATACACTATGAACAGTTTGTGATATCAGTTGCATGTCGTCTCTGATGTGGGCTAATTTGCCAGCTCTGTTTGCAACAACCGTGGGCACAGTGACGTAAAAGTCTGAATGCCTTATCGCCTAAAAATGTGTTGTTGGTAAAGAATATAAAGTATCCTTCTATTTACACCGTACCAAGAGTAATAGCGGCTGCCCAAACATGGCTTTATCGGACAGTAATTCCCTGAAATTCAAAGGCTGAATAGATGTTTAGATGTGTCCTTTTTTTCGGCAATTTTAGTCAACTTTTAGCCTCATGTGTTAGATCACAAGTATAGGAAAACTATGTCAGCTTAACTTTCACATTAATTTTCCCTAAACTATTGAATAAATAACTCCTATAATCAGTTTTGCAAAATGGTTTTTATTTAGACTACTTTGAGAGTAGTGCAATTATACTTCACAAAATAATTACTCGCGTGCTTCATTAAAAGTGTGTTAAAATCAAATTGAATGGTTATTACTCAGCTAGCGCTGCTTCTATAATCTCTGTTGTCTCGTTCGCATCTCTCTCTTAAGTTCTAGGCTTTTGACGAACATGAAACAGTTGTATCGCATACTTGGTTATTTAGCTATATGCGTGTGTATGTGTGAGTAACCACTTCTGTTCTTTGCTGAAGACTACATGTGTGTATGTGAGATATCTCTTCAATTCGAGCTGCTGATTATGTACATAAGTGTGGCTGCTTTCTGTTTTTGTTGTTAAGATCGTTTACTGACAGCATATTGGTATCAACATTCGCCAAAATATACTTCAATCTACGTCGGGCTACCGTCTCTTAGGGAGGTAGAGTCTGATATGTAGCACAGTTGCACAGTAGAGATCAACGCCCTTGATTCACCTGTTGGTGGAGCAGTATAGTCTGTTGTTGTTTATGTGTGTGTTACGCTTGAAAGGATTATATCTGAGGAAAGTACTTCCCTGATGCCGCAGATTAACATTTCGGATGATGATGTTATGTCTTAAATGTATACTACCTTAGGAGATAATCGGACGTATGGCAAAAGAGAATCTATAAGCTCCAGCGAAGTATTAAAAGCGATATGGACCACAGCAGCTTCATATTACGTTTGAAGTTTTGTACTAGAAAAAACTGCGCTTACTTAAATTTTGGTTTATTCGCAATATACATTTTGAAGCAACTTCTTTAGGTTTTATTTTCAGTTGCTGTAATCTTACAGTTAAGTCTAAACGCTGTTACCATAAGAACATCATAACACAGTTTTAACATTATCGTCGTAATAATTCGTGCTGCACCTATCTCTCAAACCAGCAAGCTTCGAACCAAACAAAATCTGGTTGCCAACAATTTAACTCAAACCAATCGGAAATAACGAACAAAATCAGAAGCAATTGCTAATAAAACGAAAAAAAAGAAAAATAAATAAAAAATCTAGACCTGCTTATCGTAAAAAAACTGGGTTTCATGCTTTTGCAATTTTTTGCTTGTGCCGATTCCACATCATTCCCAAAGCACAGCTGTTTCGTTAGGTGGCACATGTCTCGGCGATAATTATTTTTGGATTTTGGTGTTTCGTTAACTTTGCTGTTGAAAGTACAAAGCGCAAACAGAAAGAACAGACGTTGCTTTAATTTGATATTCAATAAGCTTTTTTGGTGATTTCCATTATTCCTTATAATGAGCGAATTGCTATGATACTTGCGTTTGCAATTTGAGACGAAATATCCTGCTCTGTTTTTCAGTTAGAAAATCGTATCAATTAAGTTTAAAAATGCCTAGAAGTTTTGACTAGCAACTTTTAAATTTAGCTATATGACTGTTTCACATAAACATTGGAAAAAAAACTTTTCACTTAGAATATACTTAAAACAAAGTAGAACCGGAAGGTTGACGCAAGGGTGCGGAAATAGTAGATCATGGTAAAAATGTGTATATCGATGGTTCCAAACTAACGGAAGGGGTTGGATACGTTGTTTACAGAGTCGGTTCTGAAAAAAATGCATCCTTCAAGCTGCCAGAACACTGCAGTGGAGGAAGCGTGCTTAAGCTGCGGTCCCGTCAATAGGTATATTGATGGTCGGGTGCGATCAAGGCAATAATTTCAAACAGTACTTAATCAAGAAATGTCCTGGAATGCAAAGAAGCATTGGAGAGACTTCGCTTAGATCGGGCCCATTATTTTTATTGGGTTCCCGGTCATAAAGTGATAGAAGGTAATGAAAAGGGCGATGGTAACTTGGCAAAAGAGGGTGCAACACTCAATTAACCGACGGTAAGCGTCTTAACCCGTTTGGGAGAAATCCAAAAGAGACAGGAGTTCCATGTGCTCCATGAATCAAGAAAGGCGTGCACACGTTATATCTAAAGAGAAAATATTTAAGGTTGAGGCACATTATGCATACTAACTGGACACTGCTACCTGGCGTCATATGCTTACAAGTTAGGCTTCATTAGTAACGGTAGGTGTAGCGAGTTTGAGCAGCAAGAAGAAACGGCTGACACATTCTGTGTTCATTTCCCGCACTCGCGTGGTCAAGGCTCCTGCTGGGGGTGGCAAATTTGCCAAACCTTGAGGAAGCAACTAAGCTAGGTCCTAGAAAACTTCTAGTATTTATCAAGAGTATGAGGTTGTACTATAACATAAGTCCTCGTGCCCAATTCCTGTTGTTCCGTTGGGTAGTTAAACAAATTCTGGCTACGGGCACATTTAGTCTATGTGACCTACTGACTTATTGACCGGCCAGTTCAACCTTACCCATACTTAAAACACACACTAAATGATATCTTAACTTACACATTTAGTTTCTTATAGTAGAATTATCTTTATTTTTAAGGAATACCTTAAATGAAAAAATTAGCAAATACTTCCATCATTGTGAATTTATAGAGAAAATTCATTGCAATGGTTGTAAAAGCTTTCTATGACGCATTTAAATTAGCAACACTAATTATAATTGGCATTATTATATTTTATGGCATAAATATACACTCGATTAAGTTTTAAGCTCAAAATTAATTTTCCATTTGAGTGAGCACAACTAAGCTACTCTGCATATGTGGGAAATATTCTGCAGAAAACATCTTAGGCAAACCCGGATATATAAATATGTATATACACACATTCATATACATATTACTTTGTTTGCTGCTTTGTGTTCGAATATTTCTGTTTTAACACTTTCGTTTAACTACCACATTGTGCAACGAAAAAATGTCTACATATGCATACGAACTTAAAGCAAGTTTGTGTCCTAAGTCTTTTGTACGAAGGGAATGAATATCAGATTTCAAGGGACATATTGATTATATGATTTTTTGGGTTAACGCAACTGAGATAGCTGAATATTAAAATAAATTAAAGAAAAAAACTTTTTTTAAAAATAAGCTTTTATTATTGGTTAATAAAATTAACTAAAAAGTAAACAATAAATTGACTCTAAAGAAATATAACACTTTATAAGTTCATTGTAAGCTTTAGCGATAATTAGGCTTTTTCGTCTGCGACAAAAGAATTTTATATTGTACATAATTATATATTTTTAACATTAAAACTTTACACCTAAATTATTAAACCTTACAGTTTATATCACAGTTCTAATTGTTCTAATAAAAAACGTGTTGAATTTTGATGGTATAATTAAGAACATTTAGGATCTCCTTTTCTTGCTATCGCAATGTAACACGCTTTTATTAGAACAATTAGGACTGTGATATAAACTGTAAGGTTTAATAATTTAGGTGTAAAGTTTTAATGTTAAAAATATATAATTATGTACAATATAGAATTCTTTTGTCGCAGACGAAAAAGCCTAATTATCGTTAAGTTTTTTTTCTTTAATTTTATTTTTTTCTTTAATTTTATTATATCATAATCCGAATATATTGGGGCATATTCATAATCGAAATAAAATGTGACTAAGTTTATTTTTGACAGAGAGCGCATATAAAATTGTGTTAAATAACTTAACTTTGCCTATGTCGCGTTCAGTTTACAACTACTCTTATTGCAGATCTCTCATCTGTGGGTTAAATCTGTTTTAAAATAAAATTCCTACTTTCGCTTAGCTAAAATTCCATCGCCAAAAATCTGTAAAACAAAATCAAGTGCGCAGAAAAGTATGCAACACTTACCGATAACAGCCTAACGGCGTTAGCGTTCGTTGTATCACAGAATTTTTACACTTTGAAAATGACGGCTGTTGTTTGCAAGGTTGCATTCCTTTGAGTCTTCGTTTTCACCATCTGGATTAACAAAGTCATGAGCCTGTACATTCGTGCAATTTTAGTAATGTAAATTGCATGGCGCCAGCGCCAATGCGGTGCCAGCTCAATGGTAGCTCATTGACGAAATGACTCCAATCGAATTTTTGACGCTACTTAGTAGTGAGTGCGTAGTACATTTCACTTGCGCTATTGAGTGAAACGACTTTTGTATGTCAGGCACGAGTTTGGTGTTATTGGCGCTACTGGCAATGATGACACTGAGCTGATGGCGGTAGCGCTGGTAGTTCAGCTTTTGAATCAGAGAAAGAATTGATGACCCGTGCAAATTATTATGGCTTTGGCCGTGTAAATTATTATGTTGTATTTGCACCAAATAAATGCTGCGGACATAACAACCGGAGTCATTTTTGAGTTGTATATTTTAAATTTAATGCACAATTAATATGGGTGTGTTTGAGCGGCCAAATAATAACAGTAGTATTGCTAAAGTGCTGCTAAATTGATGGAATGTCGCTAATTTCCTAGCGATGATCAATAGATTGTCAATATTTCGTTCAACGGACAGGCAAAATTGCCACATCTGCTCAAATTTTCAAAGTTTTTCCATTCTTGATTTAACTTAAGCTGTTATGCCAATATTTTTCAGCCAGCTTTTTTCAAATAGGTAATTTTTCCAAAAGCAAAATAAATTACAGAAAAGATTACAGAGTTAAACAGCCTTAAAAATTCAGCTATGTTGGTTATACACAGAAATACAACAGAGGGTTGTGTCTCCGCTTTTTGCAAGCGTTGAGATTCACCACGCGTGAAACGCGTGATTCACCACTTCCAAATATCACAATCCACGGATAGGTACCGGCGGGTTTGTATGGGACTTAGGCTGTTATGCCAAAATAAATACAAATCTTTACCGATAACTGTGTTATCGATTAATTTATCGAATTCTAAAAAAGTAATATTGCATTGTCATCGGAGTTATACATGTGTACAAAATTTCAGCTCAATCGGACATCGGGAAGTGTATCAAATTTAACTTGCAAAATTCCATTACAGACAACAAAAGTGAAACTAAATAAAAGCTTATAATAAGCAAATACCAAATGTTAAGTTAGGTTTTTTTATAATTGATATAATTTCTTGAGTCATTTTCAATGGTGCGTTGTTGCTTGGCCTGCCCTCATCATAGCGTCTTGAATAGTCAAAACAAGAATTCTAAGAAGCTATTGAATTGGCTGTTTCATTTAAAACTGACTTGATAACTTGTTGTGTTTGTGTAGCTCGAATAACGTTATTTAACGCTGATTCAGGCTGCAAATTTTCAGTTTTTTAGGGTTACTTGGGTTACTCTGGGCACAGATCTTAATTTTAATATATTTTTTTTAATTATGTAAATTAAGCTTTATTAAAACATAAAATTTTTGAGGCTATGCATGCCAAAACCTGTTACAATAAAAGGAAATGAAAGCTGTTCAATATTGCTCGGTACTTGAGGAAATACTGGGTAAGATCAAAAAACTAACTTTAAGCGCTTATAACCTGAGTATAGAGTTGTCTAGATCTAAATATGTAATACACTTGTCATATCGTCGGCTTAGAGTGTAAGTCCCCTACGTAGCATAAACAAAATTTTATATGGCACAGAAAAAAAATCGTTGAGTTTTTCATTGAAGGCGTTGCAACTAAACACTTCATAAAGTTGATTTGAGTTTGTGTGTGCCCAATAATATCCCTATTTAACCTGATTGATCCACGAAGCTCTAGAAACCTTCAACAAAGCATGTGGTTGATAATCCGACTAGTATTCTTTCGGTGTTCCTGCTCTCTCTTTGCGTAGCATCAAATTGCAAGAGGCCAGCAACTTCAACCTTGAAGTTGGTATAAGCTGTAGAAATGCCAAATTGATCATAAGTACGGAGGTGGTTACCCCAATGGGTGACTCGTGGGAAGGCTTGCATATTATATCAAACTGGGTCCGTACTGCGTTTTACAATCCGTGATCGAAAATCAATTTTTAATGAAAAGCAAACATATAGTCTTGGGATTGGTGGGGTTTCCTTTTGGAACATACGAATTTGCACTTCAGCAGTATTAGTAACATTATATTTAGATTGCACCATTCAATTAGGTTATTCAGATCCCATTGACGATTTGATTTGTCCCCTGGTCAGCCGATAGGCTAGCTCATCAGCAGCGCAGTTTTCCCGAGATTTATTTGTAGCCTGGAACCTATATTTTGGTCAGGTTGCATTTATCAGCTAGCTTGTTTAGAGCTTCCCTGCACTTTAACGCCAATAGTGACGCTTTATAACTACATTGCACGGATTTTGTGGCAGCTGGGCTATTGGAAAAAATGGAAATATAATTATTCAGCGGAAAGTGGGTTAGAGAGAGAGCAACTACTTAGATAGTTATAAGTTCAGTGCGAAAACGCTGTAGGGGTTTGGTAAGCTTATTATATTCCGCTTCCAAATCTGTTTTTAAGCTCAGAGGCGTCCGAGGAGACGATGATTTCTTGGCTTCCCGGTACCATGCAATTTGCAGTCCACTCGTCTCTGGAATGTTTGTGGAAAATTTGTTATCCCAACAAGGGGTTTGTATTGTATAGTTTAGCTCTAAGAATTTATCCGAGGCTTGCTTCAGGATCTCGGCAAGCGCAAACCGGCAGTCCTCACCAAGGTTCAATTGCATTGAGCCTAGCCGCATAACAGGTGGCAAAATACTTCCCATAAAGGTCAATAAGGGAAAATATTTTGTCAATGTAGATTTACGGAAGAAAATGTGAAATGCTAAAATTGATTGGGCTACACAACTGCATGATCGAAGTTTTCATACAATTTTTTTAAATCTTCAATATTTTTCGAAAACGTTGCTGAGATTGATTTATGAACTATTTAAAATAAAAAAGATAGTGCAACCAACAAGATATGTTGAAAATGGCCACTGTTGTATATGTGCAAATTGACACTATAATTTGTAAATCAAATAAAGGTTTCGTAAACTTAAACTAACCCAAAGTTTATAGCTCTAATTTAATCCATAGAGAGAATGCGGATACTTGAATTACATAGTGCAGCAATTTTGTTGAAGTTCCAATAAAGTTAAATTAGCTAAACATTTTCGTTTAAATGTTTGAGCGCCATTAAAGATGTGCTATTAAATGCTGTTACCTTGCAGTTACAATATAAATGTATCAAAATACAACAAAATTTTATGGGATATCTAAATAAGTGGATAATTTAATGACTTTGCGACAGGGACCTAAACTGTTATACCTTTATTAATAAAAAAACTTCAGAAAAAATTATTTCCGGAATTTAAAGTTTTTAGTCCGAACCAAATTATTAATTTAAGTGATGTATATTGGAACGATTTTCCGTCATTCCTTGTCAAATTTGGTTTCGAGACAGACCGGTTTCGGCGTTGTGCCATCATCAGTGTCGATTTTCCTTCTGACCTGATGTTGTCATTTGTCTTGTTTTTGTAGTTCGTAGGTACATAGCAGATATTGTCAAAATGGATATTTGAGTATATTTATGTGTGTTCCTTCAAAACAGAGGGTGGCTGTTACTGATCTATTTGTATGGCTGATTGAGGCAAGTAAAAGTTAATATTTCTAGTGGTTTAACCTTCTTTGTGGGTTTGTTGCTTTGGTGCGTTTGTTATTTTGTGTTTATTTGTTGTTGTGTGTTTGCTTTTTGTACCTGTGTAATTATTTTGTTTCATATAAACAAGTTTTAAAGGGTCAAATATTGTATCAGAAATTATTAAATCCGGCCCCATATCGAAACGATTTTTTTTTTCATACAGAATACTTCTTTTTATGTATCAAACTTTATGACCAAAAAACAGGTGCATGGTTACCGTGGAAAAGTATAGGTTTAGTAATATGAGAGTTGGTAATAGTTTTTCTATGACACATTTTTACTATTAATAAAAAAATTTTGAAGTGTTCATACAAGTTTAAAATTCAGATAGTTAGGAGCCTCAACTGTTAAAAAATTCATTTCATTTGGATGAGCCGTTCCATAGTTTTTCGTTACCTTGAGCAAGTAGCAGGTGGTGCTATAGTCATATTTTTTAATAAAAACCTAGTCCATTATATAGTGCTTCATTGGGATGTTTACTGCGATAAGCGATGAAAAAAATTCATGTTGTTACTCTGGTATGCGCTGATAGGCTTAAAACTGCTGGAGCAGGTTTAAAACTACAAAACCAATTAAGTGCACAGCCATTAGAAGATTGAGCCAACTTTCGTAATTAACTTGTTTTGCAGGAGCATAATCCAGTATATACCATTAGTATACGCCCAAAATATTATTCTCATGAGGATGAACACCGCTTGCGCAAACTTGGAGCTGAATTTCACCGCACAAATCGCGGCGACTTTATTACTTTCCATGCAACCACGGGACCGGGATACCACATTTTACACTTGCGCCAGTTTCAACCAAAAATGCGCTGGTATGTTGCCACACTAGAATAGGCCGTCATTACAACTTGCCGAAATTTGGACATTCTAGAAGCCAGGGTAACCTTATATACTGCAATCTAGGTAGGAAAAAATAAGATTTGCGCCTTTGGAGTACATGGCTCTCAATATGTTACAACACGCGGCATCGGTCTTAATTGTTGTAGGGATTTGAGCTGGTTTGATTGGAAAAGGTGTGGTATTGAAGGAAAAGGTGCAACATCATTGAGCTGTGAACTGAATCGGTATGTTGGTGTAAAAGAGGCTACGGATATGTTCGTTCATTGCTTTGCTAAATGTTTCGGTTGCCAAATAGAAGACTTGAAAAAAATGATTAATATATGTAACTTGGAATCATGAAACAACCGTATTGTGCGAAAATACCGTTCTTCACTTTTTAGGTGATTTTTTAGGAAATTTAATGCTTTTTCTAATGGAACAAGCCGCAGTTTTCTATCTTTCTTAGTTCCGATTTTAAAGCCAAATGGGGCCACAAATACGATTTTTTGAAATATTGTGATCCATGCGCCACCTATCGGAGTTTTTTCCTTATTATTTCATTTTCATCGGGTTCTGAATTCTATTTCAAGTTTCAACCTTCTAGCTTATGGGGAAGTTAATTAAAATTGAATTACAAAATTCATTCACAACGGCCAGCCGCGTTTTTCTCGAAAACTTGTTTTCGCACAATCTCCGTTTTTACAGATGGCTCTAAACTAAACAACAGAGTCGGCAGCGGGATATTCTCGGAGAAGCTCAATCTAAGCGAGAGCTTTCGCCTACCTGATCACTGCAGTGTTTTTCAGGCTGAACTCATAGCTATCTGGGAAGCAGCCCGCTATCTGGCTAACCTGCAAGTAACGAATTCTATTTCAATTTTCTCTGACAGCCAAGCTGCAATAAAATCCCTGCAATGCTGTAACACCTCGTCACTAGTGGCATTGAAGTGCAGAGAAACCCTCAACAAACTAGCTGAAAATTGCAACCTAAGCATAATATGGGTTCCTGGCCACTGTGACATCTCAGGAAACTGCGCTGCGGATGAGCTAGCTAGGGAAGGCACCAACTTGCAAACAACAACCTCCGCGGATTGGGCCAGCCCTCCTCTAAACACTTGCAAATACCACCTGCGATCTCTTTTCACGGATCAGGCAAACGCCAGATGGGCGAGGGAACCTACATGTAGTATATCCAAGCAAATCTGGCCTAAGCTGGATGAAAAGAGATCGCGATCGGTGATATTATTAAACCGTATCTCTATAAGCCCACTAGTGGGCCTTCTTACAGGTCACTGTCTCATGGGCACTCACGGTGCCTATATGGGCCTGCAGACAAATGACTTCTGCCGCAGCTGTAGGGACGAGGAGGAGATAGAAAGCGTTGAGCACTATTTGTGCCACTGTCCCGCACTGTCAAAAACCAGGTACCAATGCCTCCACAGACACTCTTTTGGGTACCTTGCGGAGCTTGAATCTATAAACCCAAACGATATCTTGCGTTTCATTAGGCAAACGCGCTGGTTTAGCCTCACTGGGGTCTAAACTCTCCTCTTCTTCGAAAGTAGGGTAATAGGAAATAGGGGCACCCCCGCGTGGTAGCACAACGGGCCACAACGGCCTACGTTAGTCTCCGCTCGGACAGCGGAGGCAGCCACTCTAACCTAACCTAACCTTCGTGATTCCAGGTCATATATATTTATGTCAAGTTTATTAACCCTCCGATTAGCGGTGAATAAATTCAACACATCTTAGCGTTGTCATCTGTCTAGACGAAATTTGGCACTTTGAAATTTATCCACAAATATTTAAATTTTGAAGAAAACTCGTCGCACACTGTGATTACCCAGAAATAAGTTTGAATTTTTATTGAAAAATTTTGAAATGAATACGAACTATGAGGTTTTATAGGCTTAAAAATATTTTCATCTAGCCAGACGACAACGCTAAAATGTGACATAATCAAATTTGGTACAAAAAAAAAGAAAAAGTATCCGAATTATTATAAAGACCGACTCTAAACTTAAAAAGTCAATAATGGTTTTCATGATCGGGGGGTAGCAGTAAACTTATTCACGAAAATAAAGCCTTCTCGTCTGGCCAGATGCCACAATCTATCGGAGGGTTAAACGAATTAGAATACCATACCATATTGTATACTAAGTGTGTCTGGATACTTTTCTAACATGAATTTATATTTATTATTTATTATTGTTTTTAAGCTTTGAATATTATATTATTATCCGTTTATGTAATGTTTGTAGTACCACAAAAGATCATACAGGATCTTGTTGTATTAATATTTATTTTTAATAATAAATTTTTAATAAAATAAAAGTTTGGATTTTATTTTTATTTGTGAACTTTTCTAAAATTTTCGAGTCACAAAAAAAAAAACAAAAAATTACTGTTGAAATAGGTCCCTGCTTTGCTAATAAAACATTAAATTGCAAGCACTTTTCGTGGCTAATTTGTCAACATAAATCGTTTAGTAACATTTCAGGTATTTTTCATTTATAGAGTAATTATAAATGCATGTTGAAAATTGGCATTGTGTTTCGAAAATTGGATCAAATTTAGCGTGATCTAAGGTAGTAAAATAAGAACGGTCAGCAACATTGAGATACCCATGAGTTACCTTAATCTATGTATGTGTATAAAATCTATTATCCAAAAAGCTCTCACATTACGCGCTCGCTACATTATTACTAATTGCCTATCAAAGCTTAATTTGGTTTTTTCCTCACTTGAAATTTCTCCTTTTCTGTCTCTTTGACTAATAATGCAAATTGCTGGCAAATTTTATAAATTGAACCACAATCTAGCTGACAAAGTGATTTAAAAAAGAAAAAAGAAAAAAAAGAAAACAAAAACGTTTGACGGCAGAAGTAAGGTAACAAAGTTAATAGCAAATCGACACGCCATTATGTTTTCAGCAATTTAGTGAAGATGTGCTTGAAGAGAGCAAGTATGTAAGTACTTAGACTTACACTTTGATGAAACTTTCTTTGTAGTGTTTTAGTTGAGTAACTTTAAATAATGAGGACTATTTCAGATGGCGCATAAATAACTGTTGGCCACAGTATGTTTTTGCTTTTGTTAAAGGCGCCACTGACATATTGTTTTGTAGTTGTATGTTGAATTGAGTAAGGACAGGACAAGCTTTGGCTATTTCGAAGGCTACTTACCTTTACAAATATAAGTAATACAATTTTAATAAGAAAGTAGCAAACCCAATTAGTAGTTTTACAGGAAAACGATCCACACATCTAAAATACACCAAGAGGCTTCATGTTACACATACTAACCAGTTTAATTATACCCAGCGTGCTTTGTACACAGAGAATATTAACTTTGGTAATGTAGCGGTTGGTTGTACAGGTATAAAGGAATCGAGATAGATATAGACTTCCATATATCAAAATCATCAATATCAAAAAAAAATTTGATTAATCCTAGAAAGATAACGTACGTCTGAGAGACGTGTTCAAATTTAATGACCCTAAAGATATAAAAAAAAACATATATTTTTTTTTGTTTTTTTTTTATCATTTACTTGATATATATTCACTTATTTTAAATGTTTTTAAAGAAAAATATTGTTTTTTTAATATATTAAAAATTAAGTTTTCCTTGTCTTGGACTTGGCCTTACAAAAATCAATTTTTTTCGAAGGACGTCAGTTTATAGCAAAAAAATTAAAATAAAATATTTATTTTTGTACTTCAATTGAATGAATTAACTGTTTTTAACAATACTTAAAAAATATTAGCTAAAGTTACCATTTTAGGCAAAAATTACATATAAAATTAGTCATGTCATGTAGTCACGTAAAAGATAACGATACGTCTCTTAGATATATTTTTAAAAAACAATCGTATATATTTCAGCAAACAAAAAAATTACTACTGAAAAACACCCCCCACTGACAAGATGGTAATGGTAGCTGAGAAAACTGAGAATGAGAATGTTCCCTCTTTATGATTGTGGGAGACTGAGAGCAAAATTAAAACGACGTACGTCTCACAGACGTAAGTTATCTCACTAAGGTTAAGCCATGTTCTTCCGTCCATCCGTCTGTTCGTCCGTTAACACTATATAAAATAATTAAATTAAAATAAATGTAAGGCGAGAATAAGCTCCTTAGAGTTTTTTGGCCGAACTTCTCTTCCAATTTGCGCCGTGCTCCATTTTTAATTTTCCTGCAAATTGGAAGGACGCGACCTGCATGTTTATGCGCGGCCTCTGCAAGGCCGATGAGTTTTCACTGAGAGTTTTCCATGACAGAAACACACTCGGAGTTCTGGCCAAATCCCTGCAGAGCGGTAACCACGCTTAGAAAAACTTTCTTCTAATTGAAAAAATTTGTTTCTAAAATTTTGATGTTGCTTTGCCCGGGGCGTGAACTCAGGATCCTCGGTGTCGTAGGATTAGCACGCCACTACGACACCACGGTGGCCGCCACGATAACTTGAGTAAATATTGAGATTTCTTCTTCGGTATACGGGCTTACTTGGGCTCAGAATAAATTGCAATTGAAAATGAGCGAAATCGGACGATAAGTACGCCCACTTTTTTGATATCGAAAAGTTAGAAAATGGAAAAATTGGGATAACTCAAAAATGAAAAATACTGTTGCGCTATTGAAATTTGGTATTTGGATTGTTTTAATGACCCAAAAACATAATATCCAAAAAGTTTGGGAAATTCTGATTATTTTGCAGCTTCTGTTAACGTTCACGTCTCTGAGCTGTTGAATAAAAAACTCAACTATTCAGTATAACAAAACTTTCTTTGTTTAGACTACTTGAGAGTAGTACTTTACAATTATCCCGTACTTCACTACACCGTGTTAAAATCGTACCGCTACCTCAGCTTTCGCTGCTTTTATACCCTCTTTTGTCATTCGCATATTTCTCCTAAGGTCTAGATTTTCACGAACTTGCCTTCTGGAACAGTTGTATCTCATACTTCGTTATTTAGCTATATGGGCGCGTATGTGTGAGTAAAAATTTCTGTTGATGATAACGTTATGTGTAATTGTTTCTCTTCCTTTTTCGCTCTTATCTGCTGAATACATAAGCGTATGCGAAATAATATCTGTACATCAAACTGCTGGTTATGTGTTTGTGTGGCTGCTTGCTTTATTGTTAGAGTGGATTTATTTAATAGCTGCATAGTGATATATAGAACTGCTAATATTCGCCACAATATTTGTTTTACCAAGTGGAATTATAACAAGAAATAGGAAAAGGCTCAAATTTTTGAAAATAGTCACGACACCGCCCCTTTTATGACTAAGCCGTAACTTGAAGAAAAATTAACATTTCCTAAAAAGATTGGGTAAACACATTTTCCTTATAGCAGGAAATATTTTTAGGAAAAATTAACGGGAAGGGTAAAAGACCACTTTTATGTAAAAGAAGTTGAAAAGGGGCGTAGACTAGAATAATAAGCTACACCTTAGCGAAAAATAGTATTGTATCAATGATATTTAATTTACCAAGTTTTATTGGAAGAGGAAATTGGGAGACTAATTTTTTTTTTTGAAACGGGTCATGCAGGCCGATTAAGCTACAGCCGATTCCACGGCAATCTCTTTCTTTCAACTGAGATACTGAGACCTTGGGTGGAACGTTGGATGATTATCGTATCTAATGCCAAGATTATTCACGTTGGCTATAGTTTACGAACGAGTTCGAAAGGGTCAGGATTTATCATTATCCCAATACCGGGACTACTTGCCAAACGGTACGACAAAACTCCAATTCCCCCGGCGGGTTAGGGGGTCAGAATATACCCGCGGTAGGTATGCCTGTCGTAAGAGGCGACTAAAATACCAGATTCGAGCTGCTGTGTAGCGCAACCCTTCAGGTTGCCAGCGCAATATACAGCTTCTCCAAACCCAATTGTCAACCTCACCTATCCGCGGCGAATCCTGTTTCTTAACAGACTAGGTTGTGGCGACACCAAGCTCCTCATGGAACTTGGGGGTGGGGAGGTATGGATGGCCCGAAGGTTTAATGTGGCCATATAAATCGTTCCCGAGATGGTCGGGCTAGCACCTTAATGGTGCTATGGTACCGGAGCGTACCGGATCTGTATCCGGCAAAGGACCGTCACATCGATAATACTCCCCAAAGCCTTCAGTTTCTTAATGTCACTGCAGAGTGTATTAGTAAAACCTTCAATAAAAATCACCCACAATCAATAAAAACACTGACCTCATTGGATCTCTCAAATATTCATTTACTTCTAATTGCTTTGGCATAAATCTTTTATCGACATGCATTTTTATAATGTGCTAAGAAAAAAAAAACAACAATAAACATATTTTCATGTGTTTTTTTATTTTTTTTATTTACAAATAAATTGAATAATAAAAAAAATTTTAAAACAAATTTCAACACCAAAGAGTCAAATAACAAATTAATCATACCGACAGCAAAAAATCTAGTAAAAAAGAAATCAGAAACTGGTAACAAAAAAAGTCTAAGCAATAGTAATAAGTACTAGTGCAAAGTCAGAAGCAAAAAAAAAAAAAAAAAATATTAAAATAAAAAATCGAAATTGCAAATGGTGCAACGATTTATCTTCAGTTGTGGACAGCAAACATACGTCATTTTTTAAAAAATAGTTAAACAGTCGAGAGGCCCGTTTGAAAGGTGGGACGCGTGTTGATGGCAGCGGCAGGCGGACAAAAATAATTGTCAAAAACAGGCACAAAGTTGGTATTATACCCACAAGTCTTAGTTGCCTTGAACTGAAAATAGTTTGAGTATCAAACATAATGCAAGTACTTATTTAACTTGGCCAATGCCGTGGTGTAGTGGTAGGGTGCTCCGCCTACCACACTGAAGTTCCAGGGTTAACGCGCCGAGCAAATAAATATCAAAAATATAAAAACAAGCTTTTTTCAATTAGGAGAAAGTTGTTTCAAGCTAAGTCGCCCCTTGGCGGTGAATTGGCAAACACTCCGAGTGGATTTGTGCCACGGAAAGATTCTCAGCGAAAACTCATCTGCCTTGCAGATGCCGCCGGAGTCGACGAAAAACATTGTCGCGCCAATTTATAAGAAAAAATTGAAAAGAAGCACGACGCAATAAGTCATCAAACATTAGGTCGTTTAGGCGTAGACAGTATAGTAGGTTCGATCTCAGAAAATAAAGAAATGTAGCATCACGGTGGCGTTCTTTCAGATGCATCGGATATAAGAACTGCCGACCGCAGACAATAACGATTGATATCTTTCCTAAGTTTTCTGCGATCAACTGATTAAGACTTCGAATATTTGCAGTACTATAGAGACAAATTTATTTAGCATTAAATAAATTATTTTCATCTCACAAGTTTATGGTAACATTTTGGACATCTTAAACTCATGTCAGGTCAGTTACCGGCCAGTTAAACCTAATCTAACAAAGATCTGCAGCATGTATTTTACCTTGCAATTGAGATTCACGTATGTATCCAGAACAGTGCAAATTACCAGATTCTTTTTCACAGTACTGACTTTCATATTATAGTGCCAGTAATCCTTAACCGGTGGAGTTACCGAGTCATTATCAAAGCAGTACCAATAATCGTAACTGCCATCCAACCGCACAAATATCCACAGCCTGCCTCTAATTTTGTTATTGTTGGTGTGGTTTTAGGGAGCGTTATCGATGTTAGTGGTCCTTTCTGGATATAGATCGGCTACGTTCCGTTAACATGCACCATTATTACATTGAAGCTTTTCGTTCATTCCCCCTCCACCTCCTAGTTCCATAAGGAGTTTATCGTCGCCAGAGCCTCATCTGCTAAATATGTTTATGATACGTACTCGTGTTAGAGTTTAAGCAATCCCAATAAAGAATCGGGACTAGGAAAAGAATTGGGTCACAGGGCATATGGGAATAGATGGGAATGAAAAAACGGATGAGCTAGCTAAAAATAGCGCATTCCTCAACGCTTGCTCCATTATGCCTCAATTAGATTGGACGAGATTAAGAGAGGGTGAAGAGATGCACATGACCGACCGAGCGGGAAATGCCTGGATCCCAGCTGCAAAGTATTGAAAATCATGTATAGGTCTTACAACCTTAGACTAATGAAGTTACTCTATTCTAAAATGGAGGACTGTATACATAACGGCTATTCGACTGTACTCTTCTTTTTCGTGTCACATGCCTTTTAATAGGGCTTGGTCAGTGATAGCAGTGATAGCGGTGGATAGTTAACATAGAATGGAAAATGGCAAAACGGGTAGAAGTTGGCGGAGCTAAAGTATGAAGAAGAAGTAGAACGGTGGAACTCATGTAGATGGACTTGTTCACCATTTATGAAAAATGGTGGATGGCGATTAATAAAGGGTTAGCCCGCAAATAGCATAACGGTGAATGGTTGAGAGGTGTTGACAAAACCTTTAGATGCTGATCAAGGATTTATTAGTCGATAAGTCTGTGAACGTTGAGCTTGTGTTTATAGCAACTTTTGGATCAGTGTGTGGAGAGCCTTGCACTTAGTCGCGGCTCGGTGAATGGTGACCTGTTGTTCAAAGTAGTCGTTGAAGAGGCGAAAGCCAAATATATTCGGTGATTATCGATAGTTTTGGACATGTGCGGGATAAATGTAGTGATTTGTTTGTTTTCTAAATGATTATGATTAACTAGTTTACATAATCTCTATAGGAGATTGTCTCTTGAGTGACATGTTTGCAAGTGTTCGATCGCATTTCACCTGTGCCTTTTATTCTCTTGCTGATAGCTTTCACAGTGGGGTGTATGTAGTGGTACTGCATTTCGTGCTGCTACTGAAGTAGCTGCTATTAATGCGAATACTTACGATGTTACTGAAAGCAGTATTATACCGTAACCGTTATTGTAACTGTAGCCTATATATCATACCCGTAGTTGAAGCTGTAATGTTAATCGTTAACGTAACTTTAAACTCGATCGTAAATATAAACGTCAACGTGAATGTAAGCATAGCCGTTAACGTTACCGTAAATGTTACTGTAAATTTAAACGTAACTCTACCCGCATTGTTATCGCAGCTGTAACCTTACCTGTAACCGTAATCGTAACCGTAGGTGTAATCATAACTTTTACTGTAACTGTAACCAATTCTGTAATCGCAATTGTTACCGTAAGTACACCAATTTTTGAGCAAACATTGAATATAGATGACGTGGAATTAGCGAAAAAGTCAGTACCCTTTTTATCGGAATTAAAGTATTTATTATTATAATTGTTATTGTAATCCCGTATTACGTTTTACTCAGGATAGTACCTACAATTTTAGCACACTACTGGGTTGGCGGCCGCCATGGTGTGATGGTAGCGTACTCCGCCTACCACACCGAACATCCTGGGTTCACGCCCCGGGCAATGCAACACCAAAATTTTATAAACAAGTTTTTTCAATTAGAAGAACATTTTTCTAAGCGATTTATGAAAATTGTGGATTTTCTCCCCTCGGCAGTGTTTGGCAGGCACTCCGAGTGTATTTCTGCCATGAATAGCTCTCACTGAAAACTCATCTTCATTGCAGATGCCGTTCGGAGTAGAGATATACGCCCCCGATAAACGCCGCCGCCGTCGCCGATTATTGTCGTTTTTCGCACGCCGCCGCCGAATGTCAAAAATATCGGCGCGGCGGCGGCGTCCGGCGCGTTACTATATTTTCTACTCGTTTAAGACTGTTTAGGCCGTTTACTGTCCATGTCAAAAATTGGTTGGATATGGTCAAAGTGATATCAACGGATGCGCATCACTGCCAGTTATAAGAAACTAATAGCGAAATTTAACTCTTTCTAATTGTTCAAAAATTATTTAAAAAAAACAGGCACTTTCGATGTCAGCTTAAGATGGACTTTGCATTACCTAATTCGCCAAGTTATTAAAACACAACACTAAAAGAAAAGTTATATAATAAATTTATATGCTCACTTTTCATATTTTTTTCAAATAATTAATAATGAACAATTAATTCAAATAAAATGACCCAAGGCGAACATGTTTTCAAATTGTCCTCAAGTACTTAAAAAAAGCAAATTACCCATAAAAGGCGCCGATTTTTTAAAAATTTTATATTGCGATTGGCTGTAAGAATAAGCGCCTTCAGTGATACAAAATCCTTTAGTAGGTTCTAGGGGCATAAACACTCCTTTGTAATGATTCGCACCTCATACTTAAGTTGAGGAACATATATCCTCGTATGAGAAGGGTTTGAAAAATCACTTGGGCTTACATTCAAACGCCTGTTGGTTATTTGCGAAACTGTACAATAGCGTCTGAAATGTAAATTTTGATTTTCACACTTAATTCTTCAATACCCAAGCCTCCCGGTTTAACATTTCCTAAAGTTGGCAGCTCTATCCAAAACTAGTCCCTTGGAGTGAATCACATTGATTATAGCCTACAAACCAAGTTTAAATATCACCTACACGTTACGGCTCCTTTTACAAATGTGAATATATATGCACATATATTTACCAGGTGAGGCTTTGTCCTTCGCAAGAACACTCAAATTGGTGAAGCAAAAGCTTTCCCAAGAGAATTGAACTAATGACCGTATGTGCTGCTACCCTAATGTAGTGGACAGTCGAACTAGTCTGAAAACTGAAGTCACGCAGTAATCCATAATGAGCTCTTATATCATAAGGCCAGAAAACAGCAGTTAACATTTTCAACTTAAAATCGGTCGGATTTCATTCTAAAATATCGTTTTGATTTAACGAAGACTATTAAAATCAATGTTGTGAACAAAAACATCTGCAAACTTTGGTCTACATTTTAAAAATTTTATCCAGGTTCCTTGTAAAATTTTAATTATGTATCCAATGATATCCACTTAGACTGCTTATTATTTCGAGAGCGGCATCCTTGGCGGAATAGTCATTCCCTAACATTTCAAGGTGTTCCTCTGGTGTAGCTCGGTAGCATACCGCGACAAAAACATCCGCTAGAAAGTTTTCGGAGCTATGCCTAGATCTTCTAGGAAAGTGACGTCGACGAAGGTATGAGTTGGAAGTCGCAGTCCTATAGCTTCTGTGTTGGCATATGGTGTGAGGGTCAGGAGGCGTGGTAGTGACTTGTGGGCGGGATTGCTACTGTTCGCACATCGGAAATTGTAGCTCTTAAAAACAGCCGAAAAATCTTGAGGAGCCCTGTGCCACGAGTGTCAAGAGTATTAATAGAGCACTAATTGCAACCGTAAGTCGCCTTTGTGCGTGACCGCCAAGGAGCCAAACATAATTTAAAGAAATTGTGTTCGCGACGATTATTAGGATTTAACCCCAGGTGGAACTACGCTTTGCGCGAGATATACAGAGAAAAGTGTGACCGTTTTATGTATCTCAATTTCTTCTCAGCAGACGCAGCAGTACCAATTCAAAAGACCGGTGTTAGGTTCGAAGCCTCTTTGGAGTAAGGGACAATCCCTCCGCAAGGAGATACTCCTGAAAATTTTTGAACAATCTGCGAGATTTTAAGGCAAAAATTACCAAAACGTTGACTTGCTTAAATACATACAAACAAAACCTTTTCCTATATAAAATTTTTTTAACAGAAAAAAGCGTACCCCGGCGCGCCACCTACGCCGCCACCGCGACGCAAATATGAAGAGAAGCTCGGCCTAAAATCTCTTCGGAGGTTATCGCGCCTTACATTTATTTTTTATTTTACTGGGCATATAATATTCCGCTTCAATTCGAACTTAATCTTTCCGACCGGTTTTTATTTCAAATGCAAATACAATCATATAAAACTGATATAAATGAAAATGTCAATTTAAAGTTTAAATAGTAACAGCAGCAAACACCTTGACAACAACAACAATAAAACTTATAAAATCTTTGGCGAATACGTTCGTAGAACCCGTTGTTGCTGCTTATCAAAAAAAAAAAAAATGCAAACACAAAAAAAGGAGCCAGATAAAAACACAAATCATTAAACATACAAGTAACAGACAGTTCAACAAACCAATCGGTTAGATATTTGCTTACAAATGTACATATGTATATGTTTATTGATATATGTACATGAATGTATACAAAAATACGATCCTCATATGCAAATGCACTTGCAACTAAGGCCTTGCTTACAACAATCACAGTGGCAGAGCAAACTATTGCAACTATGATCAGGAGTAGCACTTTAGTAGAGGGGAGGTGAGTAAAAATTGTTGTTGTTGTGGCGTGGCAAAGCAAACTAGCTACACATTGCAGCAAAGTCTAGTCATATGTAGTGTGGGTAATGTGCCACTGTGATTGCCTTTGCTGCCGCAGCTGTCAATACTTATGTTGCATTCGCATTTGCATTTGAGCCAATCAAGTATTTAATTTAAAAATATTATTGTTGTTGTGTGAAAATACAGTTCGGAGTTTTATTTTGCTTTATTTTACCATTTGTGTTCGTCAGCCAGGGGGGGGGGGGGGGGTATGAAGGAAACACTCACGAATTGTTTACTGGTGCGATTTTGTTTGCTGACGCTTAGCGGCAGCGTGTGGGCTAACCTACGGGTCGTTCTCCTTAGTTTGATTAATTCGTGCAAGTACTAGGAAATAATGTGTCTACAATAGGATGTGCCATTTATGGGGAGTTGTTTTGGGTAACAGCAAGCAGACAAAGACTAATAACCTCATTCAAATAAGAAACAATTTTGGCGTAATGTGTTTTAAATTGTGTAACAGAGAGAGAGACATCAGTAGTTTGTAGTTGACTTCGACACTTTAGTGGTCTTTTTAAACGGTTTTATTTAGTTTGACTCTGTGTAGCGAACAGAATTTTGTAATTGAAATTTAACTAACTTCTCGATATGTTACAAAAAAATCGTATTAATACTCCGATTAGGCTCATATTTGAAACACATATAACATACATGAATAGAAGGCGACGAAAAAAATTGCCGCCAGGTGGCACAATGATCAATTTATTTAAAAAAATCATATTTTGGGTCCGATTTGGCCCACATTTGGAATATATATTACATACGGGAATAGAAATCGATTTGTGAAAAAAACTTTCGAGAGGTGGCTCAAAGATCGAGGTATTAACAAAAACGTATTTGTGGTCCCAATTAGCTCATATGTGTGGTGTAGCATAACCTGATTAAGGTCCAGTTGGCCTTACCTGTGACTATCAATAGAAATTTGGCGCGTCCAACGCTTTTGTTTAATTTTCTGATCAACGCCCTAGATTGACGAGGAGTGTGACTAGTGCCTCGGACCTACCTAATTTTATTCTAGCTTTTTATATTATTATTACCGTTTAACTTAAAAAATTATTTTAAATTATTTTATTTCTATTTATTTAACGAATCGGTGCGTGACAACGATAAAGTTATGGGTAAGTGAGATATTTGGCTTGCTTTTTCCTCATAAAGGTGGAACAGCTGACCATAATGTAGCTGACTGATCTTCTTCTATATACCTAATACGGTCCAGGATATGAAGATATACTCCCCCATTAAGCAGTATCCTGTTAATACAGCTAATAGCACAGATGAGTTTGAGCGAACCTAGAGACGCTGCGAGCTTGGAGTCAACAATTGCCCACACAAGACACACACGCCACACGGGAAGTGGTAGTGTGAGCGTTATTGCCCAAGTGCGATGAAAAGCAAGTCGCGAAGTCATTTCCGTGCACCTTCCGAAGATAAGCCAACTCAAAAAGAGACGGGGCAATTTTTCCAGTAGATAAATGTAAGATAATTTCGGGTATCTGATAGGATCTCCACAAAAAACAATCAAGCAACAAATCGTGGTTAAACGGTTAAACTGAAATGACAGCCCTTGGTGGGGAAAAATCCCGAGTCTTCTGGTACAACGGTCAAAACAATCAAGCTGGTTGCAGCTGTTGCTAAATTAAATACAAATGTTCCAAATGAACGCACCTGTAAAAGTAAACGAATCCGTAACAAAAGCCGAAACGACATATCGCCAAGTACGATGTCTTGGTCGTTCAGTTCCAATAGAGTGACTTACCGGGCAGGCTATAATATTGCTCAACGTACCCGGATATCTATTTTTTTCAATGAAGTATATACTATAGAGAAAGGGTAATATAAATGTAATAGCAGGCTATGAGTAAGCACATGGTATGTGGTCCTTAATGAATTATAAATGTACCAGCCTTCTTTGCCCACACATGCTGGAAAATTTTGATTTTGTGCTTCCACAGATGACGTAGCCAAAGTAATAATTTATCGCAGCTCAAACCAAACTAAGCTAAGTGCGCCGTCAGCACATTGATAACCGATTACATTATTCAATTCATGACAGAAAAAACGAAAGTTCTGCTCTGACTAAGAATATCGCTCTTTTAGGCATAGGTATGACAACCGAGGACCAAAAAGTAGACACAGCCTCACTAAGATTCTGGGGGTAAAATTAGGTAGCAAACTTGGCTTCTCAGAGTACTGTGGAGGGACCTGCGAAAAGGGTGTACGTGCCATCACGTGTGAGTTTGTGGGAATAAAGAATCGATTATATGGAAAAGATGATAAGGAAAATAAAATACTGGACTAGAGCATAAAATAAACGTATACATGGTGAATTTTCCATCACTCTATCTGACTTAAGCAAGTCACTTAACGACGTACGCATTAGGTTTTTTTAACTGTCACTACTTCATTTTATGCGGTAGAGAGCTCTTTCGCTAAGCAACGGGCAGCAGCAGTTATAAAGATATCCACGAAATTGATATAAAATACGTTTTCATTAGATTCGTATGTGACATAATCCCAATGAAACTACGAGCCTTTTGTATAGCACACAGTGTGCAGAGCTCAAAAGGCATATTCTCATACTTGTAGTAATGCAGAATAGAAATCAGATTTATTTAGAAGGCAACGTTTATATTTCTAAACTTTTACATATTAAAGGACACCCTAATATACACATTGGTAAATGCATTTAATATGCAGTGTGAGTAGGATATAAAAATGCCGCCAACTGGCATTAAAGCATATTTAATGAGTGTAGTTATGATTTATGACATTTTGATTTTTGCGATTGAAAGTCTTATTTACTATGTGAAAATTGATTTGTGAGAGTTCGGTAAAATGGAATAAAAGGAGAAAAGTTCTTGTTCTCAATCGTTTAAAGCTAGTGCATCAAGTGTAAGCCAACTCTCAGAAAAACAATAGAAGGCGTTGCCCTGAAGATGGAGACTGCGACGAGGCTTACTTAACTCTCTCCGTAATTTATTGTTAAAATAATTTAATGTACATCTCTTCATTTTTGCCACATTCCCCATCTTCGGGGCACTTTCTACTATTGTTTTTTTGAGAGTCGGCTTGCAGTGGATATATGTTTACGTCTGTATTCAATATTATGGTTAATTTCACTGCTTCAGTAATTTTTAACTCCAAGGAGACTGCTAGGCTGTTTTTGTATTTATAATTTTGCCTTTAATAACAGTTGCGCTCGTAGTTACTGTGGTTAAATTAAAAGCAATTGCTAACGTTTAAATTGTAGTTATGTTAGCGATTACGGCTTAAATTCTAGTTACAACTAGGGTAACGGTTACATTACGGTTAAGTTCATGGTTAAAATTGCGGATATGATTATGTTTATGGTTATATTTATGGTTATGGTTATGGTTATGGATATGGTTATGGATTCTACACTGGTTACAGCTGCATTTGTTGTTACATTTACATTAATTAAAAATTACAACTAAGTTTGCAATTATGGTAATGTTTATGGCTATGCTTATGGTAATGATAAAGGTTATATGCCTAGTAACGTCTATGTTTATGGTTATGGGTACGGTTATTGGTTATGGTAATACTTATGGTTATAGTTGTGGTTATAGTCATGGTCAGGGTTGTTGTCGTTTGTTATGGTTATGGATATGGTAATGATAATGGATATGATAATGGTTATTTTTATGATTACGGTTATCTTTAAGGTTATGGTTATGGTTTTGGCTATGATTACGGTTATGACTATAATTATAATTACTTTTATAGTTACGGTTATAGTTATGGCTATGGTTATTTTTATGGGTTTGGTTACGGATAAGGTTATGGTTATGGTTATGGTTTCTATATTGGTAACAGGCAAGATTACAGCTGCATTTGTTGTTACATTTGCAACTATATTTACATTTACATTATTCTTGTAATTATCTTTACCATCTTTTTGTGTAATATGCAGAAATATGTATTTAGCAGAGATGGCAAATAACCGTTCCTGAAGCCGATGTTTTAACTTGACACAGTTGTTTAATGACCATTTTTTAAGTAACTGTTCTAGAAAAGAGGAATTTTTTGCAAAGCAAAGTAAAGGGAATGTTCAGTGAACGAAATAAATTCGAGTACCGTAAAAAAATATATCACGTTCTGTTAGACATACATACATATCTGTTGCTGTAAACCAATAACATACCAGTGATTTTTTTGTTTAACCATTAGACATATTTTCCACAAGAAATTGATTCTTTTTCGATAGAAATTCAATATTTTTTCTATAGAACATCTATAACAGATCGATAACATTTCAATAAGAAATTGAGATTTTCGATAATAAATCGATTAAATTTTTATGATAAATCAATAAGTTATCGAAAATAAACCGAAAGCATGTCGTTAAATCACCGATAATACACCGACCACTTCGATAACAATTTCGTTGAAGACAAAGCATATATAATAGCTGTGTTTTTTTACATCTATATACGTTTACGCTTAAACTTTATATGGACTGCCAAGCGTTAAACTTTATCCACTCTTCTGATATTTCTGCGCAGAAAATTTGGTCCCCCAAATTTCAATACGCATTATACTCAGATGCAACTGAAACAAGTGTCTATGTTTTACCTCTACACTTATTCTAAGTATTACCTCTACAAATGCTGTGTGTCCACTATTTACCGCAACCGAGCTATAGGTTATACACAGCCATACAAAAGAGGTTCGTGTCTCCGCTTTTCAGTACAACATGTTCTGTAGGTAGTTGCCGCTAGATGGGTCTCCTAAGCATTACCTAAGTGTGGATGAGCGTTTTTTACGCGCAAACGTAGACTTATATATGTGTAAAAAAATGGCTAATATGCCGAAAATAGTAAAAGATCGATAATTTTTTGTATTTATACATACATTTTTCCGAGCTCTACTTACTTACTTACTTAATTGGCGCTTAACCGTCTAAATGGTAATGGCCGTCCAACAAGGCGCCCAGTCGCTTTTTCGCTCCGCCAACCGGCGCCAATTGGTCACATCAAGGGTGTCTAAATCGTTTTGCACCTGGTCCTTCCAACGGAGTGGAGGCCGCCCTCTACCTCTGCTTCCATAGGCGGGTTCCGATAGAAACACTTTCTTGGCCGGAGCATCATCTTTCATTCGCATAACATGGCCTAGCCAGAGCAGCCGCTGCGTTTTAATTCGCTGGACTATGTTGATGTCTGCGTATAGCTCGTACAGCTCATCATTAAATCTTCTTCGGTATTCGCCATCGCCAACGCGTAGAGGTCCATAAATCTTTCGAAGAACTTTTCTCTTGAACACTCCCAAAGCCGCTTCATCTGCTGTTGTCATGGTCCATGCCTCTGCCCCATATAGCAGGACGGGTACGATAAGTGACTTGTAGAGTATGATTTTCGTTCGCCGAGCGAGTACTTTTCTTTTCAATTGCCTACTTAGTCCAAAGTAACATTTATTGGCAAGATTGATTCTTCGCTGGATTTCAGTACTGATGTTGTTGCTAGTGTTGATGCTGGATCCCAAATGAACGAAGTCTTTTACTATTTCGAAATTATGGCTGCCAACAGTAGCGTGGTTGCCAAGGCGCATATGCGCTGACCCCTTGCTCGATGACAGCAGGTACTTCGTTTTGTCCTCATTCACCACCAAACCCATCTTTACCGCTTCTTTTTCCAGTTTGGAGTAAGCAGAACTAACAGCGCGGGTGTATAGGCCGATTATATCAATGTCATCAGCATGTGCCAGTAATTGCACGCTTTTATAGAATAATGTTCCAGTGCCGTTAAGTTCTGCAGCTAGTATAATTTTTTCCAGCAACAAATTAAAGAAATCGCACGATAGGGGGTCACCCTGTCTGAAACCTCGTTTAGTTTCGAACGGATCGGAGAGGTCCTGAGCTGATGTTGCTGAACGTCATTTTGCACAGCCGTATGAGTTTTGCGTGGAAAGCAAATTCAGACATAGTGGCATATAGGCAGCTCCTTTTCGTGCTGTCGAAGGCGGCTTTAAAGTCGACGAATGGGTGATGTGTGTCGATTCTCTTTTCACGGATTTTTTCCAAGATTTGGCGCATTTTGAAAATCTGGTCGATGGTAGATTTACTAGGCCTGAAGCCGCACTGATAAGGTTAAATCAGCCGGTACACGGTGCGCTTCAATCTTTCGCACAATACACTTGAAAGGACCTTATATGCGATATTAAGAAGGCTGATTCCACGATAGTTGGTGCATTTTGCAGTATCCCCCTTTTTGTCGACTGGGCAAAGAACACTTAGATTCCAATCGTCGGGCATGCACTCGTCCGCCCATATTTTGCTAAGAAGCTGCTGCATGCGCCCTACCCAATCCTCGCCGCCGTCTTTGAATAGATCCGCAGGCAATCCATCAGCGCCCACGACCTTATTGTTTTTCAATCTGGTTATTGCTATCCTAACTTCGTCATATTCGGGCGGGGGATATATATTCCATCATCATCGATTGCGGGATCGGGTTCGTCATCTCTGCGCGTGAATCGCTGCCTTCATTTAGAAGAGCAGAGAAATGTTCCCTCCATAATTTAAGCACTCTCTGGGTATCAGTTACAAGGTCGCCGTTTTCGTTCCTACAGGAGTTTGCCCCGGTCTTAAGACCTTCCGTCTGTCGCCGCATTTTTTGGTAAAATTTTCGGGCGTTATTCCTGGTGGCTAGAAGCTGAAGCTCCTCGCACTCACGCCTTTCTGATTCTGCTTTTTTCTTCCTGAAAAGGCGTCTCGCTTCCCTTTTCAACTCACGATAGCGTTCACACACTCCTCTTGTCGCGCTCGCTTTTAACGTAGCCCTGCAGGCAGCGTCTTTTCTTTCGGTTGCAACGCGGGATTCTTCATCGTACCAGTTGTTTTTTCTTGGCCGCCGGTAACCAGTTTTTTCCTCGGCGGTAGTACGAAGTGCTTTTGAGATATGCTCCCACTGCTCCTGTATTCCTTCAGGCTGAGTTGTGCTCTCAGAGAGCAGTTGTGAGAGTCGAGTTTCGAAATCATTGGCAGGCTGTTGTGATTCAAGATTATCGACGTTTAGCTTCCTTGTGTTTTTTGTTTCTTGGTTTTAGCCGCGCTGAGGCGGTGCGTATTTTGGCTGCAACGAGATAATGGCCCTAATCGATGTTAAGTCCTCGGATTGTACGCACATCTAAAACACTGGAAGCGTGCCATCCGTCTATCACAACGCTATCGATCTGATTACGAGTATTTCGATCAGGAGACAGCCATGTAGCTTGATGTATCTTTTTATGCATGAACCTAGTGTTGGATATGTCCATGTTTCGAGCACCGGCAAAGTCAACCAGCCTCAGTCCGTTAGGAGAAGTTTCATTGTGTAGGCTGAACTTTCCGTCTGTAAGGCCAAAACACCTTCATTGCCCACCCTGGCGTTAAAGTCGTCAAGCATGACTTTTATATCATGAAGAGGGCAGCGCTCGTATGTGCGTTCTAATTGTTCATAAAAAGTGTCTTTCACCTCAACGTCTTTCTCCTCTGTCGGCGCATGGGCGCAAATGAATGACATATTAAAATATTTTGCTTTTATTCGGATAGTGGCGAGACGCTCGTCCACAGGCGTGAACGCCAGAACTTGGCGACAAAGTCTCTCTCCCATCACGAATCCGACGCCGAAGCAGTGCTTATTCATATGGCCACTCCTATAGACGTGACAATTTTTGAACTTCTTTCTTCCTTGCTTCGTCCAATGCATTTCTTGGATGGCGGTGATGTCAGATTTTGCTTTGGCGAGGACATCAACCAGCAGGGCATCTGCACCAATCCCATTCAGGGGCCGGACCTTCCAGGTACATGCCCTCAATTCATTTTCCTTCAAACATTTGCCATGGTCGTCATCAATAGAGAGTGTATTTATCCGAGGCTTGTTGGTATGTTTCATTGGAGTATGGTTTTGCGTGGCGGGTCCCAAGCCCAGCGCACAGCCCGCTCAGCGGGGGTGAAAATATTACTTGCACGTTTATATAGCGAGCCGCTTGCTCCAAGACAGACGCCCGCTTGCAGCCGCACCTAGAGGTGTACAGACGCTGCCGATGAGATCTCCCTGGCTAGCCCTTAAACCGATTATATCAGATTGGCCTATCCAGGTTGTCTCACTGGCCATTCCCAGGTGGTTGGCGGTCAGAAACTTTCGTGGACTTCTGCGTACACTCCGAACCCTACTAAAGATTCCAACTATTATCAAAATTACCCCGAAAAATTCGCTAACTTTGTTTCGTAATTATTTCGAAGGGGCTCTGTAATGAATCCAACACGACACCATAACGATTTAAGCGTGATACCGAAATAGCCCCGAATTTATCACGAGATAACCCGAAATGCTCTTTAGCATACTCCCAATTTGATTTTATAAAAGTGCATAAACAATCCCCAAGTTTTCTGAATACAGTCCCGGAATGATCCAAACTTTGCTACAAAGAAGTCTCAAAATGATCCTAAACAAAATAATCACATTAGTCGATATCAGTGACAGTGAGAAGCAATTTTAAAATTAAAATTCGAAACCGGAAAAATTCGAAAATAAACATATCTATCCCTTTTTGCTCTTGGATTTCGGTTCTAAACTGTGATAAACGGAACTGATATTTCCAGTATTTAGGCACCACACTTATTCAATGCATATTTAGTATTGACGGCATTTTCTGGTCCACACTGTGATGGGTGTGTGTTAGCATTTACAACAACATCTAATATTAAAAATAACTTGACTGATTCAATAAATTGTCTGTGTTAAAATTTGATAAAAATGGTACTTGACAACTGTGACTTTTTAATGCTCGAAAATGGTGCTGGCAACGCGCACAGGTTTCAAGTCACACAAAATATATGGAATAAACAAAATTGCAGTTTATAAGCTTTTTTGTAGTTTTGTATGTGTCCTTTTATAAGTTGTTTAATAAGTGATATGAATGGCAAACAATCTTGTAGATGCTGCAAATATGCCCTAAAATCCGTTGGTCAACAAAACATCATTTGAAAGCATAAAGGTAAAATCTGAAAGGAAAATCTAATAATGTTGCAACATCTTGTTGCCATGATAAAACTACAAACATCTAAATATCGATAAAAGTTATTATCAAATTAAAAGCAAATGAGTGTGCATACAAAAGCGCCAACTTATTTGAATAGCTTGATTTCTGGAAACTACAAATGCAATAATTTTACCTAGAGTTGCCATTAAAGCCAGCATCTTTCACATGATTTTCAATCATTAATCATGTTATAGTGTTGCATGCAACAATCAGGTATATAAGCAAGTAACCATTAAATTTGCTTACATAATGTAAGACAGGCCATCATTCATAAATTTGTTTTTCAGTTAAAAAGTGCAATAGTACTAAATAAGAAAAAAAATAAGAGTCAAGTGATTAAAAAAATAAGAAAGTCAACAATTTTTTTTGTTAAATTTTTTATGCTGTATTTATTAATCAATTGTAAAACCCGACTGATTGAATGCGCTGCTTTTATGCTCTCAGCGGTCTCGTTCGCGTATTCCTTCTATGCTCTAGACTTTTAGCTTTCTCGAGTAGTTGCTTATTTATTTCTTATTTCTGTATCTCATGTTGACTTTGGCTATATATATGTATATTTGTAGTTTATGTTCTGTCATATGCTCTTATTAACTGCGTACATGTGTGCGTAATGTCGTCTGTGTTTTCATCCTGCAAAAAATTATGCGATTAATCCCGAAAGAAATTGGTCTACGATAGATATCTTTTGTCTACATTTGGGAATATTTTATCCCCTTTAGTCCCTTTCGGGTACAGTTGAGATTAGTCAATTTGAAATCTTTGTAGCCCATTTTTAGAAGCATTAAAAAATTGGAAACGAAATGAGTAAAATAAAAAAGATTACAGGTGATTGAATCGAATTATTTAAGAAAAATGCGGAGACCTATATCGAACTTAAATTATTAGTACTTAACGACTACGGCGGAGTTAAAGTTAAAATTTATTCCTTTTTGAAAAGCGGTCGAATAATTTACATCAAATAGATTTGGTGGCTTGGCAAACCCTTCGATTTTGTTTCTGCCATGAAAAATGCGATTGGTCCCTATTTTTTGAAAAAAGGGAGTAGTCTGCATATGTTCCAATATGGGAACAAAAGGAATTGGTCCTATCGATCCCTTTCGGGTATAAATGGGTACAATTAGTCCCTTCATAGGACATTCTCAAATAAAATGGAAGAGTTCAACTCATACAAAGAGATCAAAACTGACATTAGTCGCATACTCTTGCGGACTCATCCTAGACTAATCGCATTTTTTACAGGGTAGCTACTGTTTACATGTATATGTGGCTGTTTTCAACTTCTTATGCTTAGTTTGCCGTGATTTTTGTGCCTCATTTTTTACTAGCGACATACTGATGTATCGAAATTGTTAACATTGGCCACAATACTGTGACGGATATTAACATCACTAAGTTATACCATCACTAAGGCGATGCCAAGGCCACGATAAGCAGTATTTACGTCAATAATCAAATCATGTATACACATATATAAGGCAGCCGAAATATGTCACACACAGATGCATTTACTTATACGCCTATGTATGCGCGAGAGACTGTAAACTACAAACATTCACATAAATAATTCAATCATTATGTATCTACATAAACGAATAAATAATTGCGTCTACACATATGTACGTATACGAGCAGCGGAGCGGCAATTCACAAACACATGCATATATCAAGAGAGAGCAATAATTTGTGCACGTAGTTGTGGCTGGCGATTTTGTAGCCGAACTAACTAGTAACTTCTGGAAATCGAAGAGCCTAGAAGTATGCAGCGTAAACTATAAAAGCGGAACAGGCGAGTAAGAAGAATTCAGTTTGATTTGAGTTGATCAGCAATTACGACTAAGAAGATATCTAGCGAGCAATACCAGTATTATTTTGATTAGTGGAGTTTCATTTGAGCTACCAGTTTGGTTATTAAGCTATTCGTTGCACAGTTTGAGTGTTATTGTGAAGCATTTTAATAAAGGCCATTTTTCCATTATTCAATATTGTAGTTATTTATTCAACAGTTTAGCGATACGAACCTAGCAAAAGGGGCAAATAAGAGGATTTGCAGCAAGTTCGTTACAATTGGTGTCAGAAGAGGAATTGTTGAATAAATTCCGGAGGACAACAAGGACATGGCAAAGTTCAGTGAATTGAAGATCCAGCAACTAAAGAAGGAGTTGGAGAGCCGTGGATTGAATACAAGCGGCGTTAAACTTGAACTTCAGGCACGGCTACGAGAGGCAATGGAAGCGGAAGGAATTGATGTGGAAGAGTATGACTTTCATCTTGATGGCGAGGAAGTAACAAAAATTGAAGAGAAAAACGAAACATCGCAGACGGTTACCAGCACAGACTTGAACATGATATTGGCTGCAATATCTGCACAAACATCGACTGTAGCATCAATGTCGTCACAAATGTCATCACAACTGGAAGAGCAGAAGACATATATGGCATCACAACTGGAAGAACAAAAAACGTATATGTCATCTCAACTGGAAGAACAGAAAACGTATATGTCATCTCAACTGGAATCGCAGGAGAACCGCATAACATCGAAGATTGAAGCACAAGAGGCACGAATATCCGAAATGTCGGCACAAATATCAGCGCAGATCTCTGCTCAACTGGAAGAGCAAGAAGGACGTATTTCCTCGAAGTTGGAGGCGCAAGATACAAAAATTTTACAGTTTGAAGAAAAAATCGAGGCAGAGGTGGATGCTTTGAGAGGACGTATCGAGCATTTGCAACTAAATCGCCCAGCAGTTTCAACGAGTAATCCAAAAGTAAAAACACCTTCCTTTGACGGTTCTGTTCCTTTTCAGGTCTTTAAGCTACAGTTTGAGAAGACCGCAGCAGTGAACCAATGGAATGCTGAAGATAAAGTTGCAGCTCTGTTCGTGGCACTGAAAGGGCCTGCCGCGGAAATCTTACAGACTATCCCAGAGTATGAGCGGAACCACTACGAAACATTGATGAGCGCTTTAGAGAGACGTTACGGAAGCGAGCATAGGAAACAGATATTCCAAATTGAGTTGCAAAACCGCTACCAAAAAGCAAATGAGACATTGCAGGAGTTTGCTTCAGATATTGAAAGATTGGCTCATCTTGCAAATGCAGACGCACCCGTGGAATACACTGAAAGGGTAAAAATCCAGAGCTTCATAAATGGCATACGAGATGTGGAAACGAAGCGGGCTACATATGCGAATCCAAAACTAACGTTTGCTGAAACGGTATCGCATGCACTGACTCAGGAAACAGCCTCACTTTTGAGTAAGCCAGCGTACAAAGCTCATCGCGTGGAAGTGGAAAAGCCAGACTGGGTGGACGCAATTTTGGAAGCATTGAAGGGTACGCAGCAGAAGAATAATGATGCAGTCAAATGCTTTAAGTGTGGAAAGCCAGGGCATATTGCGCGTTATTGCAACACCAACCCTAACAGTTCCAACAATGTGGGTGGTCGTAAACGCAGAGCAGAAAGAGATGAGCAAATCTCCAAGACAAATCAATCGTTAAACTAAAGCGAGTCAGCAGCAAGGGGCGACAGCTGACTCCCTCAATTGAATGCCCCATAATCTCTATCTCACAAATTGGAAGAAGGTCGAGCAATCTTACTGTCGGAGGACATGTGGATGGAAAGGAACGTTTACTGACTGTAGATACGGGTGCATCTCATTCCATCATTCGAGCGGATTTAGTCAACAAGGAGATAAAACCATTGCATGGAGCAATATTGCGTACAGCCACTGGAGAAGACACCCAGGTAATTGGAGAAGTAGAATGTGAAGTAGCAATTGGGAACGTCACGGTACTTCACAATTTTATAGTGGCAGGTATTGTTGATGAAATCATAATTGGAGTGGACTTCTTAATCAACCAAAGCATCAAAATCGATATGCAAAGCAAGACGATGCGATATAAGAACATGGATGTGCCACTTAATTTCGGCTACCAGAGAGGCTACAGTAGTAAACGAGTGCTGGTGGAAGAGAGTCAGCAAATACCACCAAAATCAGAAGCAGTCATCTGGGCAAAGGTTGATGGAGATTGTGGGACAAACAAATTGTGGGTTGTCGAAGCAGCAAACAAATCAGCACTAAACATACTTGTAGGAAAAACCCTGGCTATGACAAAACAAGATGGACGTATTCCAGTAAGAGTACTCAATGAGTTCAAGTCACCACTCAAACTGACTAAAGGAGCTATTTTGGGAAGATGCCAAGAGGCTGAAGTAGTTATTAACTGTGAATAGTTCCAGGAACACGTTTCAGCTAGTAATACTGATCTTTCAAATGACATCACGGCATGGATGCAGGGGCTAGAGGAAGCATATCAGAGTAAGGTAAAACAACTGCTCCTAAAGTACGCGAACATATTTGACCAAGATGATTCTAAACCAGGCCGCACCAACGTTGTGAAACATCAAATTGACACTGGAGATGCGAGGCCGATCCGTCAAGCTCCACGTAGTGTTCCACTGGCGAAGCGGGAAGTTGTGAGTCAAATCATTCAAGAAATGAGCGACAGCGGCGTCATCGAACCATCAGCTAGTCCATGTGAGCTCACCGGTAGTACTTGTAAAAAAGAAGGATGGAAAAATGAGGTTTTGCGTGGACTACCGAAAGTTGAATGACTTAACGAAAAAGGATAGCTACCCATTGCCAAGAATTGACGACACTCTGGACTCGCTTTCTGGTACGAAATGGTTTTCCACGCTGGATTTGAAAAGCGGCTACTGGCAAGTGGAAGTGAAGGAGGAAGATAAAGAGAAAACAGCCTTCAGTGTAGGTGATGGTCTTTGGCAATTTACAGTGATGCCTTTTGGACTTTGTAATGCACCAGCTACTTTTGAGAGACTCATGGACCAGGTACTGAAAGGACTACATTGGAAAACATGCTTGGTGTACCTGGACGACATCATCGTATTGGGCAAGAACTTTGATGAACATCTTAAGAACTTGGAGGAAGTTTTCCAGAGAATAGCTGGCGCTGGCCTGAAGTTAAGTCCCAAAAAGTGTGCGCTGTTTAAAAAGGAAGTCAATTATTTGGGTCACAAGGTAACGACAGAGGGCATCTTCACTGCGAACGAAAAAATAGAGGCTGTAAAGGATTGGCCAAGACCACAGAACCTACATGAATTGAGAAGTTTTCTTGGGCTGTGCACATATTACCGCCGATTTGTACAAAATTTTTCCAGCATAGCCCATAGCCTCCATGAGCTTACAAGAAAAAACAAAGCTTTTGAATGGAAGAAGGAGCAAGAAGTGGCTTTCCAAACATTGAAGGAGCGTTTGTGCACTGCCCCAATGTTAGCATATCCGATTCCAGGAGCAACATTTATTCTAGATACAGATGCGAGTGGATATGCTATAGGAGGCGTTTTATCACAACTGGTCGATGGACAGGAGAAGGTAGTTGCATATTACAGCCGTTCGATTGGAAAACCAGAGAGGAACTACTGTGTTACGCGGAGAGAGCTGTTGGCATTGGTAGAGTGCATTAAACATTTTCACAAATACCTCTACGGCCAGCGATTCCGTGTCAGGACAGATCACGCAGCGTTGAAATGGCTTCTGCAGTTCCGTAATCCGGAAGGACAATTGGCACGGTGGATCGAGCGACTACAAAGCTACGACTTTTCCATTGAGCATCGTAAAGGTAGTACCCATGGAAATGCTGATGCAATGTCACGAAGACCATGTAGTCTGGAATGCAAGCACTGCTCAAAGGCCGAGGCTAAAGAAGACATTATAGATGTCCGGCTAATGACTATAACGTGTACGGATGAATGGGACAAGGAACAACTAAGAAAGTGTCAGCTAGAAGATACAGATCTGTCACATGTTATGCAAGGGCTCGAACGAAACGAAAGACCAAGTAGAGAGGAGATGTCAGCAGAGAGTCCCATTGCGAAGTCATATTGGGCACAGTGGAACAGTTTAGAATTGATATCCGGTTGCTTGCATCGAGTATGGGAGAGTGAGGATGGTCAATGCAAGAAGAAACTGATAGTTGTTCCCAGGAAGAGGATTCCTGACGTGCTCAGCGAGCTGCACAATGGGCCAAGTGGAGGTCATCTTGGAATCACGAAGACACTCGAAAAAATTAAGCAGAGATTCTATTGGGTTGGTTGCCGTCAGTCGATCACCGAGTGGATTGCCAACTGCGAGGTATGCAACAGAGCGAAAGGGCCAAAAACCCGAAGTCATGGCCAGATGAAGCAGTATATTTCAGGTGCACCATTTGAAAGGATCGCCATGGATGTCGCAGGTCCATTTCCTACTAGCAACCGCGGAAATAAATACGTACTGGTGGTTATGGATTATTTCAGTAAATGGCCAGAGGTATACCCAATCCCAAACAAAGAAGCAGAAACAGTAGCAGAAGTGGTAAAAAACGAATGGGTTGCAAGGTATGGTGTACAAATGGAGGTACATTCTGACCAAGGCAGGAATTTTGAATCAGCTGTGTTCCAAGAAATGTGCAAGAAGTTGGGCATTCGAAAAACACGGACAACTGCATTGCATCCTCAGTCCGATGGTATGGTGGAACGCTTCAATAGAACATTGGAGGAGCATTTAAGGAAAGTTGTAGACAAGTACCATAAGGACTGGGATACACACATATCATTATTCTTGATGGCCTACCGATCGGCAGTACATGACACAATGGGCCAAACTCCCGCAAAGTTAATTTTTGGCAATGACCTTCGACTGCCAGCTGATTTGATGTATGGGATAGATGCCGATGCGGAGAGGAATGTCAAGAAATCCACTGGTGTCTTGGAAGAAGAGCTGAGAGAGATACACGATCTGGTAAGGCAACGAGCAAAGATTATGAGTGACAAGATGAAAGCGAGGTACGATAAAGCAATTAATTCGGAAGGGTTTCAGGAAGGAGATTTGGTGCTGCTATACAACCCACAACGAAAAAAAGGTTTGTCCCCGAAATTGCAGTGTAACTGGGAAGGCCCATACAAAGTTGTAAAACGGATCAACGATGTAGTGTACCGCATACAAACCACTACCAAACCACGAACCAAACTGAAAGTGGTTCATTTGGAGAGATTAGCAGCGTTTAGATCGAGAGATTTGTCTGACCGGGACGATCAGACTTAGGTGGAGGGCAGTGTGACGGATATTAACATCACTAAGTTATGCCATCACTAAGGCGATGCCAAGGCCACGATAAGCAGTATTTACGTCAATAATCAAATCATGTATACACATATATAAGGCAGCCGAAATATGTCACACACAGATGCATTTACTTATACGCCTATGTATGCGCGAGAGACTGTAAACTACAAACATTCACATAAATAATTCAATCACTATGTATCTACATAAACGAATAAATAATTGCGTCTACACATATGTACGTATACGAGCAGCGGAGCGGCAATGCACAAACACATGCATATATCAAGAGAGAGCAATAATTTGTGCACGTAGTTGTGGCTGGCGATTTTGTAGCCGAACTAACTAGTAACTTCTGGAAATCGAAGAGCCTAGAAGTATTCAGCGTAAACTATAAAAGCGGAACAGGCGAGTAAGAAGAATTCAGTTTGATTTGAGTTGATCAGCAATTACGACTAAGAAGATATCTAGCGAGCAATACCAGTATTATTTTGATTAGTGGAGTTTCATTTGAGCTATCAGTTTGGTTATTAAGCTATTCTTTGCACAGTTTGAGTGTTATTGTGAAGCATTTTAATAAAGGCCATTTTTCCATTATTCAATATTGGAGTTATTTATTCAACAGTTTAGCGATACGAACCTAGCAAAAGGGGCAAATAAGAGGATTTGCAGCAAATTCGTTACAATACTTTATCTCTTAATAAAAATTTGACTTTTCGATATTGGAACCTATTATCAGAGAGATATTTTATTCGAAACCAAATGGGAAAACAACATTTTTTGTGTTATGATGGACGACGGAACGTCTTTGAAAATAGACCTTAGAAAGTTTTCAGGTACCAACATATACTGCTTGCTGTGTGGAGAGACCATTCCTAGTCGAAAAAACCACCCTGATATAAAGTTTGGCAGAAAGGTCTATTTTGGTAAGCTCTTTGTGAATTTGGGCAAAAATCTACGCCGTTCTTTTCAATTTTCAGAACTTTTTGCACCAATCCTTAAGATTCATAAATTTTGGCTTTCAATTAGTAAAACGAAGCACATATGCTCCTCTTCTCTCCCATTTGTCGTTCTGACTGTAAACATAGCCCAACTTCGTAGAATTTCATACAAAGTTGTGAGAGCGAGCTCTCTTCAGTGATAGCTAAGATAGTCTACAGCACGTCGTGAGCTACGCTTAACTTGATAACCGGAAATTTGTCAAAATCTGAAGAAAAGCCCAAGACAAATACACAACCAAATAAACACAAAGAAACAGAACGAAGCCGGCTCGCACCGCTCCTTAAAAAAAGACGCTGTCTAGAGAATATCGAACGCAATTCACGATGATAGTCCGCGTTACAGCTAATAAAAATAAAGCCAGAAAATTTTATTGGAAAATCAGAAAGAATGCAGTAGAAGAGTTTCAAAACCGATAAAGATTCCTGTAAACTAAATTATGGGGAAATACTGATCTTCAAGACAAAATAACTCTAAAGCTAACGTACTCAAATTGATGTTGAAATAAGCATAATAATCTTTCGATTTTTGTTTTCCATGCAAATGGTATGGACAAGTTTTAAAATTATGTAGCACGATATTGAGCTACTTACCTACTGAATCAGTAAATTTTTTTCACACGCTTACCAATATTTGCAGTGCAATGGGTAGTCTGATGTTGACAGTCTTTGATACTCAGTGTGAACTGCTCATTTTGGGTTAAATATTGACTTCGATGTTTTCGAACCTATCTACTTAATATTTTGAGTAATGAGATTAAAGGATATGAAAAAAGATACAGGTGGAAATAGTCTGCTGACTCAAAACTATTAGAAAAATCTTGAAGGGACATACGCAGATGTATTAAACGCGATTTATTGAGCCAGTGGGAACTAAAGTTTTGATAGCATTGGATACCAAAATGTCTTACCTGAGGAAACTCTTTTATAGTAAACTTTGTGCTCACGGTAGTGCTGCTCTACTTTTTCCTTATACTAAACTCTATGAAACCCTAGGCCGAGTAGTGTGTCTTGACGTCTCCTTTTACATATGACTCACTATTCATACCAGAGCACTAAAATTTTGTCAAACGAGTTTTATATAACTTCTAGTTTCTGCTATCATCATGTTTTGTACTTTCGTATCTCTAGGCTACCATTTAACTCTATGGATATGGCTTGGGAAGGGGGGATATTTTGAAGCTCTCTTCAATACACACAGGCTTAAGTTCGTCTTAAAATGAATCTTGGTCTCTGGAATTTCATACTTCGTGCATATAACTGTTGCAGCTCGAGGCAGTATGGCCACAGTATAAAACCCTTATATGGGTACCTGATCACAGGAACATCGGGGCAAGCAGAAAGCAGATGAACATGCAAGGGCAAGGGAACTGCTAGATGCTGCTGAGGCGGTCGAGATTCATATTCCATTGACATCAATAAAAAGGATCATACAGATCAGATTAAAGAAGTTAGCAGTCTCCGGCTGCTTCTCCTCGGATACCTGCAAGATAACCAAGCAAACCTAATCGTATTAAAAAAGCAAGGGAATGAAGGACATACTAAGTAGGTCAAGGAAATGAATCTTTGTGATCACTACTATCCAAATCACGGGACACTGGCCGCTTGGCTTGCATGATGAGACAATGGAGATCCTCTTTAACAGCATTTGCAGAAGCTGCGGCGAAGAGGGTAGCACAGAAATAGTCGCGCACTACTAGTAGGAATACCCAGTTCTAGCTCACACTAAGATTTAAACTATGGGCAGATATATGCAGTCAGAACTCATTTCCACAACAAATGGCACAAACGGAGTATCGATTAGCCATACTGAAATAGCAACAATTGGTTTCAGGAGATATGTGCATCAAAATGGCTTACCATGCGCTTCTTGGGCACGAATTTTTAATATCCGGGCGACACATCATCCAACTAACCATGAATCTTTGCACATCATTTATGGGCTTTTGTGTTGCAAATTTTTACAGGGGTAGTTTTCGCTTCTTCGTCTTTCGTTTGGCAATCATTTAAGATAAAAGCGTATTTGCATTTGGTTATTGCTCAGTTCAAATGATAGAATGATTTTTTCTCTAAACTGTGCATAGATTTTTTTCAAAGCTGTACTCTATTTACTGTCACGTCGCTTTGCGAGGTTTTTTGACCATAGAAATTTCATATCACACCTTCGGGAAATATCAACCAAAGCAAAAACAAAAATTTAGAAAAAAGTTTTATCAATTAAAAAAGGGGTTTCTAAGTGGGGTCGCCCCTCGGCAGTGTTTTAGCAAACATGAACAGCTTCTCAAAGAAAACTCATCTGCCTTGCAGAGGACGCTCGGAGTCGACATACAACATGTAGGTCCTATTCCGCCAATTTGTAGGAAAAATTAAAAGGAGCAAAATGGTAGAAAAGCTCAGCCTTAAATGTCTTCGGAGGTTTTTGCGTGTTGCATTTATTTATTTTAAGCATTTCTTTGATGTTACCATAACCTTGTCTCTAAGCCAGCAAAGGACGTAAAATTTTTAGTGCACAATTCTCTTGATAAATATGGTAAGATCAAGCACATATGGTTGCGAGCATTTTCAAATGCACTGGTAAACCTTAATAATTTTAGCTATATTTTGGCTGCTGTAAGGTCAGTCATATTTGTATATTTCTGTCAATATATGACAAAAAACAATAAGATAAACTAACGGCGATTCCTTTATCAGTAATCTATAAAGCTTAAACTAAGCATATTCCAAAGACTTAAGCAACGAACTTTTTCTCTAAACATAAAAATTCCAAATAAAAAGGTTGTTCTTTTTAGAATGAATGCCTTGCACGTCGTTTAATATATTTTATACATACATAAATTGACAATCGGCTCACCTTAACTAATTAAACCACAATTGAAAACAGTGCCGCAAGGTAAGTTCCACGTGCCAATCATCTACCAAAAAAAAACAAAAAAAAAGCAGTACAAGACCCGACTGCAAACAAATTGTAACTCGAGTACGTGGTCTAGTCTATGTGCAAAATTTTCTGTTAGTTTGTTTTTCAAATTAAAAAAATTTACTTACTGCACGAACAAAAACTGTGTTGCTGTCAATAGAAAGCGCTTTATTGGCTTTTTGGTGCTTGGCGAAATTTCCATTGATTTAACCAAATTCCTAGGTTTTCTTGTGCGCGCGCTGAGTAAAATGTAACAGATTTCACTTTAAATGAAATATTATCTTTTTATATTTGCTTTTGTTTTTTCTACAATATATCGTTGTAGGTCATAATTTAAACATGCTTTTGAAATTAAGCTCGAAACTAGAGCAAATCTTTATTATGGCCCAATGCTTGTAAATCGCAATTATCTTTACTGCATTGCGGATTTGTAAGAGATACAAAAAAAACAATTACACAGGATGCAGCAATTGAAGTGAAGGCTCCAATTATCGCTCCCAACAGAAATTGTCTGACTAGGGAAATTGATTGCGAAAGTTGGTAATTGATTTATTGGTTAAAGATAGAAGAAAAGATTTCAGTTTCTATATCATTAGACATTTTTACGTGAAGTGGATGCCGAGTAGGTAGTATGAAAGTTACCATTTTTTAATAGCATACTTACTGCTCAGGGACAGATCCAGAGGGGATATAAAGGATCTGGAGCGGGCAACATTTTTCGCTCTGGTTATTTAAGTTTCAGGATAATTATTTCATTTGGCAGTTGGTTCAATTCGCCTTCAGAGAACAAATATTTTATCACTCAATTGATGGAGACCTGTTTGCAACGTTTCAACAGAAATAGTTTTCGCCCAATGCCAGTGACTGAAAAATTGTCACAGTATTAGTGACTGATTTCTTTCGGAACAGCTCTACCGATCCTCACGAAATTTTGTAAACATATTGAGTAGGTTTGAGAATCGGATATTAAACCACAAAGGAGATAAATAACTGTTAAGGCGCATGAAATCAGACTTCCGACCTATCTATTAGACTTAAAGAAGCGTACGAAAATGAGAGACCTTATCAGAAATTTTTGGTAACCTGGTCGCTAGAAAGCTGCTGATGGGCATTAACCCTATCTGCTATAAAACTTATTTGTATGGAGTGTCGAAAATCCTTAATATAAGGGTCTTATGAATTGTTGAATTTCCTGCTAAACTGCCATAATTAAGGACATACGAACTGGCAACTGCATGGTGCAAACAAAGGGAAATCTCCACAAAGACTATGAAGAAATTCAGCATGTTGGGATACAGTCAAAGAAGCAGAGGTAACTACCAAGTACTTTGATTGTACTTAAAATAAGATTTTGGTCACACCGAATGGTGGTTAATTTTCTTCTCCGTGTAAACAGCACTTGCGTCAGTTTTGTTACGATTGCTACACAGCATTTTGGTATCATATCATCTTTCTATGAAGCGCAGGAATTGTTGCATGCGATTGACTATTGTTTCCTGGTACATCCCTGTGATGCAGATTACCAAGTGATCTGCATACCTTTGTATGTCAAATCCATTATTTTCGAGTTTGTGTTCGGTTCCATGAAAGTTCTTTCGGTTTATCCTAGTTCATTTTTTTGAGCTTAACCTAAAGCATGATTATTGATGGTAGCCACACCCACATATAGAATTATCATTTGATATCATTTAAGTGTTCATAAACTGGTTCTTATAAAGACCTTGTTCTGAAAATTATGCTGAGTACTTGTATAACTTAGCCAACATATGCAATTTGGTATTTCAAAGAATTCTGCACCTGCATAACGAAAACCACATTTGGTCACAGTTCTAGATAATTGCTTTTTCAACTTAATTTATTATGTGCAAAACAACAAAACAAAGCAAAATAAACGAGGCTGCGAAAAAAAATAAAACTGCAAACGTTCTACAAACAATACAAGATAATATTTCTTGTTTATGAAAACAAATAAAAATGTATTTGTCTTATTTTACACCAAACTCGCAGCAAAGCCGGTTTTTTTGTTTAAGTCATTTAATGAGGTAACAAAGCCAAGCGCTTAAATGAGTTTCATGCTAACTGGCGTCAGATTGTCTGCCTAACTAGTTATGTCTGAACGAACATATGTATGTAAAGTTGTACGTTTATAATAATCAACTAACATACAGTTAAATGTTGATAAAAATGGTTGGTTAAATAAATTAAATTGATACACGTAATTTTAAGTGAACGTAATAATTACCCGATTAAAACGATTAATTTGACTGACATGAAAACAAGTTGTTGGAAATTGTTTTGTGGTTTATTGAGATAGTTGGGATAATTTGTGAAAATTTTTCATTGATAATAAATTCAGTTAATTATTTATGAATGAAAAGTGGTGTGCAGTGTATATGTTAGTTGTTGTTAGCAGCGATAAACAAGTAAGGAAGTACAAGTTAGGTTGAAACTGAACATTATGCATATATCTGTATGCTCTGAAATAACTGCTCTCACATACACAGCAGCGGCCAAAACCTTAGTAGTGGTCTAAGTGAGTTTAACAAAGTGTGATAAACAATTAAGAATGATTCTCTTGTAAGGGACTATTATGTCAAACAAACGTAAACAAATGAATTAACCCTATGTCGTGTGGTGTAGCGGATTATGTATGCGGGTTGCGGTGTACAGCGTATACTGATGATACGCTTGTTCCAATTAATTGAAATAAATAACCGAACAATAATCATATTATTCACTTAACTTTATTTATAACAATTAAGAGCGGTAGAAATAATTCATCTTGTTCGCGGTATAGTGGACTGTATGAATGCGAATGACAAAACGGAATGTATGATATTAATAAAATGTCAAATAGCAACTAGTGTTACCATCTAGTTATGCTCGTAAGCATTAACCCTTTATTGCGTTCATTAGAGCTGGATTTCGGTTCGAGTTTTAATCGATTTTTTTTTTAGAAATGTAGAATCGATTTTTTTTTTTAAATCACTTGGTTCTTTAGGCAACGAAATTTTCATCACTATCTGCTTTACGGACGCTTGAGAAAATACAATCATATTCTGTAATTTTTACTTTTATAAATTTAGCGTTTTGGTGGCTTCCAGAGAAAGATGAAGACATTTCTCCGCACTTCTGGTGAGCAATATATTGAAACTGTGTTTATCTCTTTTGTGGTATGATCATATATGTAATAGTCCTACATATATAGGCAGGGTACACTTAAAAACATTAGAGTGCCCATATATTGCTGTTAAATGTTTTTGTTTCTGTAATCAAAAATGAAATGTACCCAAATTTAAATTTTTTCTTCTCACACTTATGCACAAAAATTTCGTAGGCTGTCTTTTTTTGATATCGATTTCAAAACCCATTGCGAGCATATTGTAATTGCAATATAGGAGTATAACATATGTACATGGGTATGATACTGTGTTCAGTACGAAATGAAAACTATTTAATTAAACCTTTTAGATTATAGTAAGCCAATTGAGTTTGAAAGTGACTTTGAAGGGGAATTCAATCTTACAAATAATCCAAATACTCGCAGATATATTGCCTGGAAATACTTTAGTCAAGTGCAAGGCAATTCGGTGAAATGCAAATCGTGCGGAAAAAAATACAAAACAGATGAAAATACAAACAATTTGTTGAATCATTTGAAGCGGTCACATCCAACGTTGATGGAAATGCCTTCATCAACGTCTCCGATAGAATTCTTTCTTGAACCTAATAACACCAACATAAGGAAGTCTCAAGCTGTATATACGCGAAAAAATAACTGGATAATGCTTTGATTAAAATGATTGCCACAGATATGCAACCCTTTAGGATTGTCGAAGATAACGGGTTCAGATCACTTATACGATGCTTGGATCTTCGGTACGTTTTGCCTTCACCAGTAACATTAAGAAACACACTTTTAACAAATATGTACCCAAGTATGAGAATAAAACTACAAAGCATACTTAATAGCATCAAATACTGTGCAATTACAACGGACGGTTTAACGTCAAGCTCAAATGAGTCCTATTTGACTGTAACATAATTTTTAATACCAGCGAGTTTTAGTTAAAATCAGTAGTTTTGTCTACTGACAAATTGTTGAGCGAAACAGACCACACGAGTTAAAATATCGAGAAATCGTTACGGGAAGTGCTCAATAGTTGGAACATTTTGGACAAGATCACGTCAGTTATTACGGACAATGCAGCGTCCATGATAAAAGCTTTTCAGTTGCTACAAAACGACACTTGCCGTGTTTCGCTCACACACTAAACCTGATTATACAAGATACTTTAAAACTTGATTATGTAAGCACGGCCATAAGAAAGTGCAAGCGAATAATATCGTTTTTTAAAGTAGCCCAATTGCGTATTCAAAATTCAAAAATGCACAAGGAACTGAATTTCCATATATTCTCATTCAAGAGAAGCCAACGCGTTGGAACAGCTTCTATAAAATGATAAAACGGATACTTCAAATAAAGGATATGATTTCACAAGTGCTGCCTCCCCTTAAAGCAGAGCAGCAATCTATGTTAAATGAAAAAAAATAAATAAATAAATGTAAGGCGCGATAACCTCCGAAGAGATCTAAGGCCGAGCTTCTCTTCCAATTTGCGTCGTGCTCCTCTTGATTTTCCCTACAAATTGGCCGGACGGGACCTACATGTTTTATGCCGACTCCGAACGGCATCTGCAAGGCAGATGAGTTTTCACTGAGAGCTTTTCATGGCAGAAATACACCCGGAGCGCTTGCCAAACACTGCCGAGGGGCGACCCCGATTAGAAAAATTTTCTTCTAATTGAAAAACCTTATTTCTAAAATTTTGATGTTGCTTTGCCCGGGAGTTGAACCCGAGGCATACGGTGTGATAGGCGGAGCACGCTACAATCACACCACGGTGGCCGCCAAATGTTAAATTATATTGTAGTTTTTTTGAGCCATTCGATAGTGCGACAATTAAGCAATAAGCATAATTAAGTAATCAAGTGGCAATCTTCCTCATTATTCTAATTATTATGGATCTTTATCATCGTTTAAATGACATCCAAGGCAAACTTTGTACTGTAGAATGTTCGGATGCCTCCAAATATCTTATACAACTAATTAATAATCGGCTATCTCCATATGAGACTCGAACAGCTACAAAAATATCAACTTTAGTTGACCCAAGATTCAAAAGAGAGGCCTTTAGGAGTAAAAACAATGCAGATGTGGCTGCCAGTGCATTGGAAAATGAAATTTCTACAACTGTGAAGTTTCAGAAAACTGCTTCCGACTTAAAAGAGCCAACAACACAGAAAGAAGACTCACAGCAGCTGCATTTTCACTATTTGCAGAAAAGTATTAAACAAAAAACCAAATCTCCCCAAGTGGACGCGATTGTATACGTGAAACAGTATTTGCAAAACTCACATACTTCACAAACTAGCTGTCCCTTGGAATATTGGAAGGTAAGGTAACAGTTTCATGGTGAAAATAATGTGTTAATTTTTCCAGATGCACGGACATGATATGGAAAATATGGGGTCCACTGCACTTCGATATATATGTATTCCAACTTATTCAACAGAATCATAGGGAATGTTTAGTAAGGCTAGATACATCATCTCAGACAGACGGGCACCGCTTAAATCTAAAAGCGTAGATATGTTGGTTTTTGCAAACAAAAACCAATGGTTATGCGAAGAATAGAAATGACAATCCCAAATATTGTTCCTTATAATAAGTATGTTAACGATAGGCTCTCAATATAAGAAAAAACTTCTTTTACTTTTTTTGTCGTTTAATGTACATGTATGATTATATCCGTACTCAGCAGATGTGCGAGTTGAATACGACCAATTCAAAAAAAATTTTATTATTTTCGTTGAACGTGAATTTGCAAAAAAAGGTTTAAATATAATTTTTTGTTTTTAAACTCAATACTTTATTTGAAATATTGTTTTTATGACATAGACAGCAGTAAACACGAAAAGAGAAATGGCAATTTTTTGTCAATTAAATTCCTTATTCGTTTTTATTTTCAATAAGTTAAGAAAATACTTTTTAACTGAAACTACGCAAATCATGACACACATTGCTACTCATATTTTTGTGTCCGTTGCCGTATGTTGTCAATTGAAAGTTCTGTATACCTCATTGATTAAAAATCTGCAAAGCCGTATACTGAAAACATGAATATGTAAACACGTATGTAATAAAGGCCGCGGTACAATGGCATTTTTCATATAGATGCGTTTAACACAAGCTTATGCATTCCAATAACATCGCCACAATCAACCACGAATTTTCGTTTGTAAATATGAAGGAACTTCAGACTTGGCAATTGAAGTTTATTACGCCTTGCCCATTCACATACAAAATTTCGTGTTTTAAACATTCTCCCTATACAACAAAAATATTTGCTAACGTATTTTGTGTCATATTCGATTGTTATATTGCAGTTTTTAATTGTAAAAAAGTTAGAAAATTTAACAACCAGTGGGAAAAATAATTTCACTTGCAAAGTGTGCCAACACCCTTAGCCAAAGCAAATGTCAAATTCTTCTTCTTATGATTTGCTTGGAACAAAATTGGAGAGTTTGCTACTTTTCAATATCAGATGGCGCCAGTGTCGCTCATTCTACCATTCTCCATAAAAATACGTGCAATCTACTCATAATTTATAAGCATGTGTTAAACACATCTATATGAAAAACTGCTTATGTGTCGGAGCTATAAATACTTCCTTTTTATATCACGCTGAACATATGTCGTTTCTAATGCCACAAACGAAGCGAGAATATTATATTGTAGTAGTAAGTATTAAGGAAGAAAATGTATTAGTTAATGTTCCCAAGGTTGGTTTCCCTACATTTTGAAATAAAAGATTCAAAAAAGCGCAAAAAGTATGACATTTCGGTATATACTATATATACACTATACTAATTATCTCACTCCCATGAAAAGATGAAGTGAAGACCCATGTGGCATTCCTTGATGCTTTCAATTTTGTCGGCAGTCAACGAAACGAGAGAGAAACTGTCCTGCTTTATTCGTCGGGAAAAATCGAGTAAATGGTTAAGCACATAAGTAAGTACATTGCTACAAAGAATAAGCAAAATTTAAATAAACTTTGTTCGTTTCGATTTAATCGATTAAATCGATTTTTTATAGAATCGAATCGAAAAAATCGATTCTTAAAATCTATGTAATTTGAATTATGGAATTAGAAACGAAATATATATGTAAATGCAGATTAGGCGCGACCATCGTGAATGTAGCATTTTATAACATTTTTGTTTTTATAGCCGCTGTACTTGTACACAGAGTATATTAACTTTGACTGGATAACGGTTGGTTGTATAGGTATAAAGGAATCGAGATAGATATAGACTTCCATATATCAAAATCATCAGTATCGAAAAAAAATTTGGTTGAGCCGTGCCCGTCCGTCCATCCATCCGTCTGTCCGTCCGTCCGTTAACACGATAACTTGAATAAATATTGAGATATCTTCACCAAATTTGGAACACGAGCTTATCTGGACCAAGAATAGATTGGTATTGAAAATGGGCAAAATCGAATGATAACCACGCCCACTTTTTATATATATAATATTTTGAAAAACACAAAAAACCTGACTATTTAGTAAATAATACACCTAGAATGTTGAAATTTGACATGTGGACTGATATTTAGGCTCTTGATAAAAATTTGAAAACTATTTTTAAAATGGGCGTGGCACCGCCCACTTGTAATAAAATCTAGTTTAAAATATTATTAATCATAAATAAAAACCGCTAAACCTATCGTAACAAAATTCGGCAGAGAGGTTGCCTTTACTATAGGGACTGCCCACTTTTATATTAAAGATTTTTAAAAGGGGCGTGGACGAATAAAATAAGGTATATGTTTGCAAAAAAGAGCTTTATATCAATGGTATGTCATTTGCGGCCACCGTGGTGTGATGGTAGCGTGCTCCGCCGTATCACACCGTATGCCCTGGGTTCAACTCCCGGGTAAAGCAACATCAAAATTTTAGAAATAAGATTTTTCAATTAGAAGAACATTTTTCTAAGCGGGGTCGCCCCTCGGCAGTGTCTGGCATGCGCTCCGATTGTATTTCTGCCATGAAAAGCTCTCAGTGAAAACTCATCTGCCTTGCAGATGCCGTTCGGAGTCGGCATAAAACATGTAGGTCCCGTCCGGCCAATTTGTAGGGAAAAATCAAGAGGAGCACGACGCAAATTGGAAGAGAAGCTCGGCCTTAGATCTCTTCGGAGGTTATCGCGCCTTACATTTATTTTATTTTATGTCATTTGCCAAGTGGATTTATAACCATAAATAGGAAAAATTTTCAATTTAAAAAAATTGGCGTGGCACCGCCCTTTTTTGAATAAGCAATTTTATATGTTTCGGGAGCCATAAGTCGTAGAAAAATTAACGGGTCGTAATAAAATTGGGTGCACAAATTTTCCCAATAGCAGGAAATATTTCTAGAAAAAATGGAAGAGATCGGTTAAAGACCACGCCCACTTTTATATAAAAGCTTTTTAAAATGGTCGTAGACGATAATAATAAGCTATATCTTAGCGAAAAGGAGCTTTGTATCAATAGCATTTTACTTTCTAAATTGAATTATAGCATTAAATTGGAAAACCTTAAAATTTTTTAAAATGGGTGTGGCACCGCCCCTTTTTTGTCTATGCAAATTTCAATGTTGGGTACACATATTTTCCTTATAACAGGATAAGATTAAGATTAGATAAGATTAAGATAAGATTGGTTAAGTACCACGCCCACTTTTATATAAATGACTTTAAGAAGGGTCGTAGGCAGAAACAATAAGTTAAATCTTAGCGAAAAAATTTCGTACCAATCGTGTTTTTATTTTTCTATTATATCTTTATATTAAAATAAACAGTAGGGAAATCCCCATATCTAAAGGAAACTGCATTATTACCCGCTCAAGTTCATTGGTGTTAGCCTCTGTATCCTTTTTGCTTCTTTTAAACGAAAACTAGTTAAGAATAGAACCATATCCACATATATATATAAATATGTATTATTGCGCAGCCTTGTAACACTATTAAGCACACAAAACAAGTAACAACAGCATATCAAGTGTACAGCGGGGTATATAATGTTTAGTTTCATCCGAACTTAGACTTCTTTACTTGTTTGTTTCTGCATTTTACCTCTGTGTGACAACGTTATTTATGACTACAAAGAAAATAATATGAGAACTTCAAAGGCTCGACGGTGCTTATTTCAATGAAATCAAACGCACAAGCTACATTTGAATATTTGACATTATATTAAAAGTGCTTTTTGCTGAACATAAAACTTATGTATCTGTTTTCAAACCATATAAACAATTCTATTGTATTTAATTGCACAAGATTTATGCTTTTTCGCATTAACTGGCTTTCCACTTCCAGAACTACTTTTATTTGGGATTTTTAAGTTTATACACCTAAACTGCTTGCGCCTTACTTCCATGTTTCATATCTTTTCATTTCGAAAACTGATTTCGAAAGGGCTCTCTGTTTGAGTTTCCACATCGGATTGTGCTCAAACTTAAAGGACTCGGTTCAGTTGGCATGGAACCGCTCCTGTATACAACCGCACAACTGTTGGGAGCAACCAATGATATTTTGCACTTTCACGCAATCAGTTTTTTCTTAACCTCACCATTACTTTTAAATTTTCCACAAAGATAGTCGCGATAATATTATATTTTTATACACCTTTTCGTCGTGCGTTTTTATATGCCTGAAAGGAAGCTTTCGAAGAAAGTTTGCCCATATCCCATTATTGTTGTTGGAGTTGATGGAAAATGAAAAACCTGCACAGGAAACCGGAGCGTGATCGCAAAACGATCAAACCCTGATCCACTTTCCGAAAAGAAAGAAAGTACCCCATATCAAGCAAATAGCAACATATAATATTTTATTTAAAATAGGTCGGTCCCTAGTGCACTTCCCAGAATGAAAAGTTTCTCACATATTATCTTTGTCAAAGAGGTACCCCTGTACTGAATATTAAGCGAATGGCGCCAGAATAATATATAAAGCATCCTCAGACCCCTTGGAACACACACAGTATTTTATCAAAACTGGTTCAACCGCTTAGGAGTTCAGTAGCAAAACACACACAGAAAAAGTATATCTATATATATAAAAGAAAGTGGTGTTAGTTACACTATTTATAACTCAAGAACGGATGAACCGATTTGGCTGAAAATTGGTAGAGGGAGAGCTTAGAACCAGGGACGGACATAGGATACCTTTTATCCTGTTCTGGCTAGGGTCTTGAGATCAAAACGTGGACCTGGGTAATACTGTCATGTGTTTGAACAATATGGGTATCAAATGGAAACTGTTTACGATTACTTTGATACGGGGTATTTTTCGTATCCCTGGGTGATTTCGGTCTCGAGATATAGGCCAAAACGTGGATTCGTGTACCCCTGGAATGTGTTTATAGAATATGGACAACAAATAAAAGCTGTTGATGGGTGGCTTTAGTAGAGGGTAATTTTCATACACCGGGGTGACTAGCGTCTCGAGATATAGGCCAAAACGTGGGCCCGTGTACCCCTAGACATTGTTTATACAATATGGATATAAAATGAAAGCTGTGGATGAGTGCTTTAGTACAGGGTAATTTTCATACCTATTTGTGACTAGGGTCTCGAGATATAGGTCAAATGTGGATTAGGGTAACACTAAGATGTGTTTTTACATTATGGGTATCAAAATGAAACTGTTGCTGAGTCTTTAGTACAGGGTAGTTTTTATACTGCTGGGTGGCTAGGGTCTCGAGATATAGACCAAAACCAGGATACCCCTAGAATGTGTGTGTAATATGGATATCAAACGAAAGCTGTTGCTGAGAGCTTTGAAGTAATTTTCATTGTGATATTCGATTTAGTCGCATCAACCTAGCAAAGGGGGGTCTGCCGGGTCTACTAGTGTATAATATAGATTAAATCTCTTTAGAGCACAAACATTAGTATATTTGTATGTACATACATACATACATACATACAAAATACGAAAAATAGAGGCGCTTTTTCTATTTTGTTGGTAGCGTTTTTTTTTTTCGAATAAATACATACATACATCCATATCCATACATCCTACTCAAAGCAAGTTTGCTCGTACAATTAACAGCGAACATATGCACGAACTGCATTTAAAACCTGTGATTTTTGTGTTCCTTTTTATACTCAGTTGAGCAGAGCTCACAGAGTATATTAAGTTTGATTGGATAACGGTTGGTTGTACATATATAAAGGAATCGAGATAGATATAGACTTCCATATATCAAAATAATCAGGATCGAAAAAAAATTTGATTCAGCCATGTCCGCCCGTCCGTCCGTCCGTTAACACGATAACTTGAGTAAATTTTGAGATATCTTTATGAAATTTGGTACGTAGGTTCCTGAGCACTAATCTCAGATCGCTATTTAAAATGAACGATATCGGACTATAACCACGCCCACTTTTTCGATATCGAAAATTTCGAAAAACCGAAAAAGTGCGATAACTCATTACAAAAGACAGATAAAGCGACGAAACTTGGTAGATGGGTTGACGTTATGACGCAGAATAGAAAATTAGTAAGATTTTGGACAATGGGCGTGGCCCCGCCCACTTTTACAAGAAGGTAATTTAAAAGTTTTGCAAGCTGTAATTTGGCAGTCGTTGAAGATATCATGATGAAATTTGGCAGGAACGTTACTACTATTACTCTATATGTGCTAAATAAAAATTAGCAAAATTGGATTAAGAACACGCCCACTTTTTAAAAAAAAATTTTTTTTAATTCAAATTTTAACAAAAAATTTAATATCTTTACTGGATATAAGTAAATTAAGTCAAAATTCAACTCCAGTAATGATATGATGCAACAAAATACAAAAATAAAAGAAAATTTCAAAATGGGCGTGGCTCCGCCCATTTTCATTTAGTTTGTCTAGAATACTTTTATTGCCATAAGTCGAACAAAAATTTACCAATCCTTCTCAAATTTGGTAGGAGCATAGATTCTATGACGGTAACTGTTCTCTGTGAAAATGGGCGAAATCGGTGGAAGCCACACCCAGTTTTTATACACAGTCCACCGTCTGTCCTTCCGCTCGGCCATTAACACAATAACTTGAGCAAAATCCGATATATCTTTACTAAACTTAGCCCACGTACTTACCTGAGCTCACTTTTTCTTGGTATAAAAAATGGGCGAAATCTGACCATAACCACGCCCACTTTATCGATATCGAAAATTACGAAAAATGAAAAAAATGCCATAATTCTATACCAAATACGAAAAAAGGGATGAAAGATGTTAACTGGATTGGTTTGTTGACGCAAAATATAACTTTGGAAAAATCTTTGTAAAATGGGTGTGACACCTACCATATTAAGTAGAAGAAAATGAAAAAGTTCTACAAGGCGAAATCAACAGCCCTTGGAATCTTGGCAGGAATACTGTTAGTGGTATTGCATATATAAATAAATTAGCAGTACCCGACAGATGATTTTCTGGATCACCTGGTCCACATTTTGGTGGATATCACGAGAACGCCTTCACATATACATCTAAGGGCCACTCGCTTTTAAAACCCTCATTAATACCTTTAATTTGATATCCATATCGTACAAAAACATACCAGAGTCACCCCTGTCCCACCCTAATGGCGATATCTCGAAAAGGCGTTCACCTATAGAACTAATGCCCCCTCTCTCTTAAAATGCTCAGTAACACCTTTCGTTTGATACCCATATCGTACAAACATTCTAGAGTAACCCCTGCCCACCCTAATGGCGATATCTCGAAAAGGCGTCCACCTATAGACCTAGTGTCCACTCCCTCTTAAAATGCTCAGTAACAGCTTTCGTTTGATACCCATATCGTACAAACATTCTAGAGTCACCCCTGGCCCACCCTAATGGCAATATCTCGAAAAGGCGTCCACCTATAGACCTAATGCCCACTCCCTCTTAAAATGCTCAGTAACACCTTTCGTTTGATACCCATATCGTACAAACATTCTAGAGTCACCCCTGGCCCACCCTAATGGCAATATCTCGAAAAGGCGTCCACCTATAGACCTAATGCCCACTCCCTCTTAAAATGATCAGTAACAGCTTTCGTTTGATACCCATATCGTACAAACATTCTAGAGTCACACCTGGCCCACCCTAATGGCGATATTTCGAAAAGGCGTCCACCTATAGAACTAAGGATTACTCCCTTTTAAAATACTCATTACCACCTTTCATTTGATACCCATATCGTACAAACACATTCTAGAGTCACCCTGGCCCACCCTAATGGCGATATCTCGAAAAGGCGTCCACCTATAGACCTAATGTCCACTCCCTCTTAAAATGCTCAGTAACACCTTTCGTTTGATACCCATATCGTACAAACACCCACCCTAATGGCGATATCTCGAAACGGCGTCCACCTATGGAACTAAGGATCACTCCTTTTCAAAATACTCATTAACAGCTTTCATTTGATACCCATATCGTACAAACATTCTAGAGTCACCCCTGGCCCACCTTAATGGCGATATCTCGAAAGGGCGTCCACCTATAGACCTAATGCCCACTCCCTCTTAAAATGCTCAGTAACACCTTTCATTTGATTCCCATATCGTACAAACACATTCTAGAGACACCCCTGGTCCACCTTTATGGCGATATCTCGAAACGGCGTCCACCTATGGAACTAAGGATCACTCCTTTTCAAAATACTCATTAACAGCTTTCATTTGATACCCATATCGTACAAACACATTACAGAATCACCCCTGGTCCACCTTAATGGGGACATCTCGAAAAGGCGTCCACCGATAGACCTAAGGCCCACTCCCTCTTAAAATGCTCAGTAATACCTTTCATTTGATACCCATATCGTACAAACAAATTCTAGAGTCAGCCCTGGTCTACCTTTATGGCGATATCCCTAAATGGCGTTCATCCATAGAACTATGGCCTATTCTCTTTTAAAATACTCTTTAATACCTTTCATTTGATACACATGTTATACAACCACATTCCAGGGTTACCCCAGATTGATTTTCCTTATTTTGTCTCCATAGCTCTCAACTGAGTATGTTATGTTCGGTTACACCCGAACTTAGCCTTCCTTACTTGTTTTTTTTGATTTCACTCTCACCAATTTTCCATAACGCGCCTTAAGAAGTATAACTTCAAAAACGAGTTTACTCTTAATATTTTCTTTGAGGAATTCTCCACCCTCTTCTATTGTCCAACTCCCCTTCGAAACATCTCTTGGTTAAAACTTAAAGATTTTCATAAAAATTTTAAAAATTTGTTAGACGCTACTGTGAAATTTTTGGAGAAACAAAGTGTATTTGGAAAACAGATGCAAAACGCAAATTTTAGTTTAAAATAGTACGTACATCCAGCATGAATTGCAGTGCAGTGCAATTTCTTCTCCTCTCCAAATAGTTGCTTGCTCTACCTTCAACTTAAAATTTCACTCGCATAACTCGCTAGACGGCTTATTATTACCTGTCAATTGGCGCAATGAATTACATTATTTATTATATGAATTGCCGGCCAGATGATATGTACTTTATGTAATGCATTCATCTTTATGACAACAACAATTTCTTTTGCATAATAAATGGACAACTCAATACAAGTCTGCAGAAGTGCAATATAACAATGCAATGTCGATTTAACTTTCTTTGAAATGTAATTTTAGCAGCAGCCACAAATACTTTTGATATTTCTTTTTTGCAAGCCGCATAGCTTTGTATGAGTTTGTTATATAATGTTCTGATGATTTATGCCTAAAGTGGCTACGTATATGTATGTATGTACTATGTACATACGCGTACCTTTATAAATTTATACTACTGACTGTGAGCGCTATATTCCAAAAGCATCTGACTTCTAAGGCAATCAGTTGCGGTGGATTGTAGTCAAATTGACTCTGAGTTGAATGCCTCGCTTTACTTTGAGATCGTTTGCTTTTGACTTGTTGTGCTGTAGCATAGCAGTAGGTTTGCGTTGAACTTGTCTAAAGTTCAAGTTGAGTTTGCTTTGGGGCAGAATTTGACATAGGCGCGATGTGCTTATTACAGGCGGTGCTCGGTATGTGGTTAACATTGTTCTTAGAATTGTTTTACTTTTATTTTTGAAACTTTTCTTTTTTGTAATTTATTCCTTTACGTGCTTGTACTTGACTTTTATATTATTTGGCGGCCAGAAATTCCATCAATCATGAAAATAGCACATACAGGCTATTCAACACAAACAGATGTACTTTTGCTTTTTGAGGTATGTGAAATACCTTTTCGGTGGCTTTTGAATATTTAATTATAGCGCAGAGGCTTTCTGTTTCTATAGGGTTTGTAATGTTGTTTATAAACTTATGTACTTATATGGATGATGAAGGTTCGTTTAGTAGTACACTTTTTTGCATCATGTACCAAAGATCCCATATGGAAACGTGAGGGAGACGGCGAATGCTAGTGAAGAAAAAGAAAATGACGAGGCAGTGGGCAAGAGAAACGACAAAAGCAAGAGAAAGTTCGAGTGTAAGAGAAAGATATGTATAGAATACGAACGGAAGAGTATAAGGATGTTTAAAAATGCCATAAGAAGTATTGGAAATACAAAAGTAAATGGAAGAAAGAGAGAGAGAGACGGAGAGGGAGAGGGAGTTTTTAAATGCGAGGAAGCGTAGGAGGGAGAAGGAGAAGTAAAGGGAAGAAATTGGGAAATAAAGTGGTAATAGTAAAGACAGTGGAAGACAAAGAAGAGGACTACGATTGAGGGAAGAAAAACAAGAGTAAATGGAAGAAAAAGGAAAAAAGTGGAGAGAGAGACAGTCAGGTAGAAGGACTTGTGAAATGCAAGGAAGCGAATAAGAAAAAAGGAGAAGGAAAAGGAAGGAATAGGAAAACAAAAAAGGCAATGGAAATGGGTGAGAAGGACAAAGAAGAAGACGAAAAGTGAGGGAAGAAAAAATGGAAAATTGGAGGGAGAGAAAAATGAAGGAGAAAAGATAAGGAGGAGGGATGGTTAGAGATGAAAACGAGGACGTTAGGAAAAGGCGAAGAAGACAAAAAAGGTAAGAGACAGGGATTGAACAAGCTGGGAAAGAAAGGGGAAGAGAGGGGGGAGAGCAAGTGGATTAACAAGAGAAATATAGGAGGGCGAAGAGCAAGGCAGTGAGGATTATAATAAGGACGACGGGGAGGTAAAGGAATACTTCTGCTGAATGGCTGCTGTATTTCGCGGTCACAAGAGATCACGTTATAAGAGCCAAACGAGTCGCTATTACGACTTATTATCTCCTGGAAACAATTAATGCAATTAATGGTGAATTCGTTAAAACAACTGGACACTGCGTTCAAAACCCTTTTGGTTTGGAAGATGAACCTACTGATATATGTTGTGAAGTTTCTCGCTGGTTCCTGAATCTCAATAGTTTACACCCCAAATTTGCTAAAACAAGTAAGTTGTGCAGGTAGTGTGTGACATCTTCTTTTCAGTTCTATTCGCCGCACGTATCGTATGTGAACTATGTTTGTTAAGTTTTCCTAAAAGTGTCCGATGGTTACGAGATGCAGACCGCTATCTTTTGGAATCCAAAATGCAAGTGTCTTCTTTTTAATATTAATAAACGAAATATATACATATACTGTTCAGTAGCTTCCAGCAGGGCCCCTGCCTTTGGGAGCTCGTCTGCCCTCTCCTTACCCGAAACTTTCTTAGTGCTGCTACATTAAGTGACCGCTTACAATTGCTGTCGGTATTAGAGGAAGCGATGGGGGCGTTAAATACCATGAGCGATGCCGAGTTATCTGAGTCCTTCAACGGAAATATACGCACCCTCTCAAATCCCAGAATATGCACTTTTAAGATGCCAGCCGGGTCAGGAAGGCGGACAGAAAGCTATAACACAAGCTCTAACGCCGCAGTCTTCCTTGGACTTGTCTGCGTGGAGCTAGATTCCCTCTTTCATCTACACGATATCCCCCTTCCAGCTCACTGCCTGAAAGGAACAGCACCTTAAAACTCTTGTAAAAACTCAGCGATGGCCTGCGAGCAAGCTGAGTTTAGTACTGTGATTTTACTGCCTCGTGTTCCAAAAATGCTCCTGTTAACCCTCCTATGGCTGCTGTTGTTATTGTTACAGCAGTGTTTGTCGAACAACAACATCAGCCGAAGGTTTCACGCTCTAATCTATCCACCCTCTTGATATCGTGTTGTTTGTCCATAGCTGATCACCGTGCAATTGTCACATATGTTACTATGGATCTGATAACGATCGCATATAGCCACATAACGAGTTTTGGTTTATACTGAGACGGTGATGAATCCATAAAGGTATAGTTACAGAAGAGGAAAATGGCCGCGACCTCGCTGAACTCGCTTAGGTAACTTATTTTTTCGTTGTAATTTTGCTTTTGCATCGAATATTGCTATTTTTATATTCTATTCTTGATCTTCCTCTCCCTTCTTGATCTTCCTTCTCTCCTACTGTCTTTATCCCTCTCTCCTTCTCTGTTTTCTATTCCTTTTCCCTTACCTCTTTCTCTGTTCTCTTATACCACCCTCTCTTCGTTATTCCTCTACACTTCTTTCATTATCTTCCATTTCATCCTGCTCTATCTTCCGAATTGTTGTTCTTTTCAAACCTATGCTTCATCTTACTACACATTACCCTGGTTCGTTCACTTACACTCTGTTGTTTGGCCAATGAACTATCTGGTAGAGCTTGCACTTGACGGATTGGTTTCGCATAATCAGTATCCTTCCGACGTTTCACAATAGTAGTGCGCCCTGGCTTGAAACTACCCACGCATTCTTTCTGGGAAATTATTTCCTTCGTTTTAGTGCGTCCATTTGGGTTTGTCTATGCCAGTGTTTCTCTCGCAGGTGTCTTTGATTTTGCTTTGTTTGGCCCATTCGTTCCATCAACTTTGCCCGATCTACTGCCTTTGACTTTTGTGATCTTTGTCGAATCGCCTCCCCCAGCACTCGCTTACTGCAGAACCCTTTCTCCAAACTGAAGTTAAGTGGTATATTCTAGTCCTTATAGCGCACATTCCTTCTTTGCATGTCGATCCTGATGTCATGGTCAACTAAGAAATCCACTCCCAATATGAATTCATCAACAATCTCCGCCACAACCAATTCGTGTAGAACCGTGACCTTCCAATTAGGACCTCACATACCACTTCTCATTGGACTTGGTTATACTCGCCAGTGACCATACGCAACCTTGCTCCAGGTAATGGCTTTAATCTCCTGCTGACCAAAGCAGATCGTATTAAGGAATGAAATGCGCCCATATCTACAGTCAGTACACGTTCTTTGCTATCCACATTTCCTTTGACGGTAAGACTGCTCGATTTTCTTCCAATTTGCGGAATAGATATCACATGAAATTCCATATCTGGGTCAAGTTCTCGATCTTTACATCTGACTCGCTCTTGCTTATCTCCTCCAGCTTTCCGTATACGACCAGCCAAGTTGGAACTACCAGGACCGGTACTGCAATGACGTGCAATGTGACCAGGCTTCCCGCAGTTGAAGTATTTGATTACTCTATTAGTCCGCTTTTGCGATCCATTCAGCGCCTCCAATATTGTGTTCAACCAGTCTGGCCGTTCTATTTCCACACGCCGTGCTTTGAAAACTGTCTTACACAGAAGCGATGCTGTTTCCTGAGTCAGCGCATGGGATAATGTTTCAGCAAATGTTAGCTTTGGATTTGCGTATGTCACTCGCTTCGATTCAACGTCCCGTTTTCCATTAATAAATCTCTGGATTTTTACCCTCGCGGTGTATTCCACAGGTGCATCTGCATTTGCGAGATGAGCCAATCTTTCAACATCCGACGCAAATTCCTGAAAAGTCTCATTCGCCTTTTGGTAACGGGTTTGCAACTCAATTTGGTATATCTGTTCCCTATGCTGCTTCCGTAACGTCTCTCGATAGCGGCCATCAATGCCTCATAGCTTTTCCGCTCGTACTCTGGAATAATCTGTAAGATTTCAGTTGCAGGCCCTTTCAATGCCACGGACAGTGCAGCAACTTTATCTTCCGCATTCCAGTTGTTCACTGCTGACGTCTTCTCAAATTGAAGCTTGAATACCTGGAAAGGAACAGAGCCGTCAAAAGATGGAGTTTTTACCTTCGGATTTCTCGCTGGAACAGCTGGGCGATTTAGTTGTAACTGCTGCATAAGACCTTTCAACGCTCCTATCTCGGCATTAATTTTGTCCTCGAGTTGTAGAATTTTTGCATGCGGCTCTTCCAGTTTCGCAAGGAGCTACGATGGTACCTGTTCCGAAATTTGTATCGGGATTTCAGATATACGTGCTTCTTGTGCTTCCAATTGAGATGACATATATGTCTTCTGTTCTTCAATTGAGATGACATTTTCGACGACATTTCTGAATTGCGTGCCTCCTGTGACGCAAGCGGAGATGCCATTTTCGATGTTTGTGCAGCTATTGCCGCCAATATCATGTTAAAATCTGTGCTCGTCACTGTCTACTATTGCCAGTAGTAGCTAATCCACGGGCTTCCAACTCCTCCTTCAGTTGCTGGATCTTCAATTCACTCAATTTTGCCATGTCCAAGTTGTATTCGAAATCTTCAGAATTAATTCAACAATCCCAATTCTGACACCAATTGTAACGAACTTGGGGAAATTCCGCTTAATCCAAACCTTCTGCTAACGTGCGAACCGCGAAACTATTTAATAAATAACTCCAATATTCAATAATGCAAAATGGTCTTTATTAGACTACTTTAAGGTATTTCACAATAACACTTATACTTCACAACCAATAGCGTGTTTAAATCAAACTGATTACTGACTACTCAGCTTTCGCTGATTTTATACTCTCTGTTGTCTCGTCCACCGATTTCTCCTAAGGTCTAGTAACTTCGCAAAATTCATGCTTGGTTACCAGCCATATACGTACATGTATATTTGTAGTTTATAGTCTCTCGCATAGGCATATGCGTGTGTATATGTGAGTACTACTTCGGCGGATGGTGAGTATCTCTCCGTTACCTTGTATATATGTGGGTAAATGATGATTAATGTGTTCATGTAGCTTGCTTTAATGTTGTTGTGCCCTTATTTAATAACCTTAGGTATGTCAGATCAATTAGTGATGCTAAAATTCGTCACAATATTAAGATATCCTATTGAAATTTGGTATATGAGTTTGTTGGATAATAACCACGGCTTATAACCACGCTCACTTTATATATATACAAAATTTTGGAAAACACAAAAAATTTGATTATTTAATAATAAATACACCTAAATTGCCAATATCCGATGTGTGGACTGATATCGAGACTCTTGATATAAATTTAAAACAATTTTTGAAAACAAGCGTGGCTCCGCACACTGATGATTATTATTATTGTATTATTAACATAAATCAAAAACCGTTAAACCTATTGCAAGAAAACTCGGTTAAGGACCACGCCCACTTTTATATAAAAGATTTTTACAAGGTCGTGGACAAATAAAATAAACTATATCTTTGCAAAAAAGAGCTTTATACCAATGTTATTTCTTTTCCAAGTGAAATTATAACAAAAAATAGGAAAAGTTAAAATTTTTGAAAGTAGGTGTGGCACCGCCCCTTTTATGAAAAACAATTTTCTATGCTCCGAGAGCCCTTACTCGAGGAAAAATTAACGGATCGTACTAAGATTGAGTACAGATATTTTCTTTACGGCAGAAAATATTTAAAAAAATTGGAGATCGATTAAAAACCACGCCCCCTTTTTATAAAAGATGTGAGGGTCGAAGAATAGAATAAAAAGCTGTATCTTAGCGATAAATAGTTTTGTATGAATGATATTTTATTGCATGAGGAAATTAGGAGACATTTTTTTTAATGGGTGGTGCCACGCCTCTTTTTCGATCAAGCATTGCGCAGCATTTCTAGAGCCTCAAAAAAAAATAAATCGTTCGCTACAAAATTCAATAAACATGTAAAGCTAAAAACAAGAAATATTTCTAGTAAAAATGGCGTAGATCAAGTCTCAACATTCTAGATATATTACTTATTAATAATGAGACTTTTTATATTTTTCAAAATTTTATATACATATATAAATGTGGACGTGGTTATCGTCCGATTGCACTCATTTTAAAAAGCGATGGGAGATGAGTGCCAAGGGAGCAATATGTCAAATTTCGATACGATATCTCAATATTTACTCAAGTTATCATGATCACAGCAAACGGGTGGATGGACTCCCTTATATTTTTGGGAATATTTTGTATTTCACGTAAGCCTCCGTAGAGTTAGAAAAGAAATTTATCAGTAGTAGTTATCAAAACTGTACAACTGAAACTCACGCCGAGTATATAATGTTCTGTTACACCTGAACTTAGACATCTTGTTTTGTTTTTTTTTTTTTTAATTTCCATTCGAATTTCACAATCGTTGGATGGTGGAGCATGTACTTGTCGCCATATGTAGGGTATTGGCGATGTCATCTCCCTTCGATTCTGGTGATGAAGAGAAGTGTTCCCTCCAATGCTGAGGCATGCAGCAGCTTCCTCCGGCAGTCACCCGACTGAATCTCTCAGTAATTTTCCAAACAGCCAGTGTTTTGAAATGGCGCAGTCGCTCCGAAATAAATATGCCATACTCTTATGATGTTCCATATCAGTAAATTGTTATATATCACTAAAAGTAGTTAACCAATATTAGCCGTGTTTTTTTACAAGCGTATACGTTTACGTTTGCGCGTAAAAAAACGCTTACCCTCAGAACAGGGTGCACCTAAAATCGGAGACTCTGGTGAACATAATGTATAACATATAGCTGAAGCAGTTGCGATGAATAGTGGGCACGCAAAGAATACATAGAATTAGTGTAGAGGGTGAAACATAGACACATATTTAAGTTACGTCTGCGTATAACGCGTATCGAAATTTAGTAGTACAAATTTTATGCGTGTATGAGGTGTATTTAAAGTTCGTCGCTTATCCGTTCATATAAAGTTTAAACATAAACGTTTATAGATGAAAAAAAAAACACAGCTATTAATTAATTAATCTTAGAAAATTAAAACTTTGGCAATTTTCTTAAATACCCATTAAGCGCATGCTGCAATAGCGTAATATAACCCCATAAGCTATAAAATCAAAAATTAGACATAAATATTGCCATATGCTACTGAAAAAAAAAATCTCTAGCTTACTTAAAATTACTATGTTGTTGCATTTAACGCCAGTAGCGAAAAGGCAAATGTTTTCAGTCACAAATTAGCTGTGGCTTTTAGCAAAACAACACACACAAAGAAAAGCACTTGCAAGTAGCAGTAAAAATGAATGAAAATAATAGAAAAAAATTAAAAAGAACAATAAGTAAAAAAAAAATGTTTATTTAAATGTAACAAAAGTCCTTTTTAGGTGAGCGACACCGACTCGAGGGTGTTAAGCGCTTGTGCTGGTAAAGACGCCCAACATGCGGCGCCTGTAGCTTGAGTGTTTAGCTTTGAATGCTGTAATACGTATGTTCAGATGTATGTATGCTAGTATCTATTTTTGTAGATCACCAAAGCCGCATTTGGCATTGCAAAACTCATTCAAGCGCGCATACCTCCCACCACCATTAGCTTGGCTAAGTCTATCTATCCATAAATGCTATGCAGATAAATTATATCCAATTATATCGCAAACAGTAAAAACCGCCTGCTGTATGTACACACACACACACACACACATACGAACAGAGTCATAGGCATTTCGACTTTTATACTATTTGGAAAATTTAAACATTTTTGTCTTTATTTTTACTGATCGCTTTTAATTTAATTGCATGTAGTTTGATTGTGGGCATTTTTGAACTTTTGCAAGTGTGCCGACTTTCAGTGACGATGAATTGATAACAAATTGCTCTAGTAATATCTGCAAAATCGCTGACATTTATTAGTGTTGAAAGGTTGAACAATTTTATTGCTATTAGATAACAAATTGCTGATTTGGGCGAGATCATAAGAGGGCGTGCGCAAAGGCGTGAAAATGTGAAAAGTTTAATGATTTGAGGGTTAGGGATATGTTTTCGAAAGGGGAAAGAGCACAAACTAAGATAAAATTATGAGATGCTTTTTATATCTACTTAGTTTTTGTTCACACTTTGCTTCTGAATCGTTTTTTTAATAAATTATTTACTTTTTAATAGAAAAACTAGCCAATTATACGGGTAAGTACTAGATTCGTCGAAAAAAAAAGTTGCCAATGTGCGCCCCTAAATTTGAAGATTATGTTGAGAGGGTTTCAGAAAATTTATTTTTAATTTTTTTTTGATCCTTCGAAATACAGCCGAAAATGTTTTTTCGTTGTAACTTGGTGATTTGACGTCCGATTTTTAAAATTGATATGCCATTATTTTGGCCTTGAGAAGCTTCACATTTCCGTTTAATGTCCTTTTAAGCTAGGAAGTCGTTTTCACATGATTAGGTCAGCTAACAAAATTTAACCCCCCCCCCTAAAGTACGTTTTTTTTCTTACCAAACAAAAGCACTTAAAAAATCAATAAAATGCTGCTTAGAAACCATATTACTAAAATAATAAACAAAGAAATTATAGCACTTTCAATATTAGACCTGAAACTCATGATATTTTTGGAGGAAAAATTGCGGGGATTGCATTGAAAAGTTAATAAAGATATGCCAAATATCAGGAAAAGTGGAAGTAAAAGTAAATAAGTGAGTCAAACCTGTTGCTTCTATTTATAAATCAACTTTTTTTCTGGGTTTTGGACAAAATCCACTTTTTTGTAGAGATTGCGGCATAAGTAAACAAAGTACTATCTCCCTTTTTCGAACTTAGCCTCCAAAAAATAGATTTCGGCTTACGAAGTTCGAAGTTCGAAATTCTACATTTTGAAAAATTTTGTTAAATGACCTAATCATGTGAAAACGACTTCATAGCTTAAAAGGACATTACACGGAAATGTGAAGCTTCTCAAGGCCAAAATAATGACATATCAATTTTAAAAATCGGACGTCAAATAACTAAGTTACAACGAAAAAACTTTTTCGGCTATATTTCGAAGGATCAAAAAAAATTTGAAAAAATTTTCCGAAACCCTCTCAACATAATCTTCAAATTTAGTGGCGGACATTGGCGACTTTTATTTTTGTATGGCGGCCAACCCGTTCTAGTAAGTACTACCTGTAAAGACGGGTACCGATGCATATACGTAACTTTTGTGTTACTTAAAAAAGTGTTACTTTATAAAAGTAAAGGTCGATGAGCAAGAACAGCACTCAAATTGTGCACCTGAGTTGTGTTGCCTCATCTGGCCACTCTGTGACAGACTGTCGGCAACCAATCCAATAGAACCTTTGCTTTATTTTCCTGAACGTGCCAATTAACTTTCTGGCCTACGGAACTGCAGAAGTTACTTCAACTCTGAGCTGACGTGAAATCGCTGCCCGCAGGGGTACTTCTTAAAATGTTTGATTCACTCTACCAATGCCTACAGTTTCGTCCTACTAACGCAATAGTTCCCCTATGGTTTTCCGATTGATCAACGGTAACAGTCAGCTACCTTCCCCCGTCCATCCACCAGTTATGATAAAAAACCTGGTATAGCATATACACTCGCGTCTGTATCTAAAATAAATATTGCCCCTGGAATCGGATATGATAACATTGTGACAGTGCATAAACGCTTCTTTAGTGTTTTGAAAGCCACTACTTGTTACTTCTTCCCTTCAAAAGCTTAATTCTTTTTGTAAGCTCATGGAGACTATTGGTAATGCTGGTGAAATTTGGTAAAAATCGCAACATCTCAAGTAATCTTCTAAGTTCATGCTGATTCTGTGGTCTTACCCAGTCCTTTATAGCTCCTATTTTCCATTCAAAGTTCAGATAAGCTTCGTTGTTACTTTATAACCCAAATAACTTACTTCCTTTTTAAACAGTGAACACTTTTTGGAACTCACTTTCAAACCAGAACCAGATATTCTCTCGAAAACTGCCTCCAAGTTGTTTAGATGTTCCACAAAGTTATTTCCCAATACAGTAATATCGTCTTGGTATACCTAGCATTTTTTCTAATGTAATATTTTCAGTACCTGGTCCTCAAGCTTCTCAAAAAAGTGGCTGGTGCATTACATAGCCCCAATAGCATCACTTTAAATTTCCAGGACCATTTCTAACACTAAAGAAGACTTCCCCTTATTTTCCTCCGTCAACTCCACTTGTCAGTAGCTACTTTTTAAGTACAATTAGGAAAATTATTTCGTACTAGATGGCGAGTCTAGACTAACGTCAATTCTGCAATAGCTACATTTTTTCGTTACGTCGTTGAACAAGATAACTAATTTTCCATCCTTGTTGTTGTTGTTGTTTTAGCTGTGCTTCGCCCAATTCAATAGGTGCGACCAATCACAAATTGTCATCAATATCTTCTAACCGGTGTCCAAGTTAACTTGCTGTTTCAACAGGGGTCTACCATAAAGGGAGGGGTGTTATAGGCGTTCGTTCCATATTACAATTGAAGAGATGGATGGCGGGATATATATTTTGTATGTCGGGGTTTTTTCTGGATAGGTAAAAGTTTAACCTGTTACAGTAGCAAGATCGAAGTTGAGCTAGAGCCTTGCCCCTTTCCCTAGGGAGATTGCGTTCCTCTTCTACCAGTTCTGGGTATTTTTCTTGAAGTAGCGAATTTTCCGGGCAATTCCCGGTATAGAGGTCCGACGCCTGTTTGTGGATATCACTGAGGACCTGCTTGTTTTTATTTTGCTTCATACGGCTGTGTTCTCTGGTGCCGTATTTCATCATAATGCCTACGTATTTCCTTACTGCAAGTACTACGGATGAGCTTCATGGACTAGCTTATGGCTCGATTACGATGTACTCGCTAATTTATTCTATGATCTGGTTCACAACTTCCCGCTTGGCCTTTCGAGCAATACGAAGAGCTTAACAAATTGACCAGTATCAATTTGCTGTTTCATTAATTTAACGCGGCTTGGTTTAGAACCAGCCTGGTGAAATATGATTGTATATTTTAGGAGAAGTTGTTTTGCCTTTTCCCGGCAGCCTTTCTCTAGTCCTTCTCTCCTGGAGCTGTTCGTAATCTAGGGTGCTATACAGACGGTTCTTAATTGACAGCCAGGCGGTATGTTCGCTTATTTCTGAATGCAGCCATTCCGACACTATGCCGCCTCGTAAAGAAAGGTGACTTTATCAGAGCAAGAATGGCTACTTAGGTGAACGCTTCTTTCTCATTTTAAAAATTAGAGCAGATATTTGTGCCTATAAGGTGAATCATTAACGAATTCATAACGAAGAAACGAATAAGGAAAAGATTGGACTGCGAAGGTCAGGATTGAATTATCATCCTAAAACCCTTGAGAAATATAATCGAACTTCGACGAAATGCGAGTTAGTTATAACACAAAACAGATTTGAAACACAAGAAGTACGACATACATAAGACACCTTAATACGAACTCTCTATACATTGCTGAAGCGTTATGGACGACCTTTCTTTGATTAAGGAATATACCACTTTAACTAGCAAGATAAGCTGCATGTTGCGTTCGAAAAGATCATTTTGCAACCCAAAATATTTCATAAAATCAGAAAATAGGACCATGCCGCAGGTCGGTGTACTATTTACTCTGTTGTGAACTGTGGCCAATGAACTGCCATGGAGGTTCGATGAAAATGCATGCCAGCAAGTAGAAGAAGGAGACGTAGCCCTTCTGACGAAGCCTTTTGAAAAATATCAGTGAACCATTCCAAACAGAATGTTGTCTTGCCAGCTTAGTGTGGAGAAGAGAGTAAGGAGCGCATTCACGGCACTTATGTCAACGAAACTTCACGCCCATTGTACAAAATTTTACTAATTTTCTATTCTGGTTCATAAGGTCAAACCACCTACCAAGCTTCATCGCTTTATCCATGTTTGGCAATGAATTATCGCACTTTTTTGGTTTTTCGAAATTTTCGATATCGAAAAAGTGGGCGTGGTTATAGTCCGATTTCATTCATTTTAAATAGCAACCTGAGATGAGTGCCCGGGAACTTACATACCAAATTTCATTAAAATGCATCAAATTTTACTCAAGTTATCGTGTTTACGGATAGACGGACGGACATGGCTAAATGGATTTATTTTTTCGCTCAGATCATTTTGATATATAGAAGTCTATATCTATCTCGATTAGTTTATGCCGTTACGGGGTACCGTTATGCGAACAAAATTAATATGCTCTGTGAGCCCTGCTCAGCTGAGTATAAAAACTAGAAGGAGTATAAAGTGCAACAGGATCCCAAACAGTACAGCTGTTAACTTTCTGCACACACTGCCAGAAGACCCACTGGCTAGGAGCATAGCGTTAATAACTTGAACGTCACTCATTATATGAAGACCTTGGAGAGAAGGTCGTAAGGTCTTTAGATGAGTGGGCCAACTGAGCATGTTCATGAGTTTCTGTGTGAATCTTAAACTACGTTATAGGTGGGAGGCTGGCATAGGCATAAAAATTAAAATGATATAGAGTGTGAATTGTTCCAAACTAAAGGTGTGAGGAAGTTATCGTCGAATGCTGTGGCGACACTCAGACAGACTAGAGTCGAATAATTTTATAAAAGATTACATGTTAACTCATTGGTGTTTTTTGTGTCGGGCCTACACACATACACCATTGTGGGTAGGTGCTACTAGTAGGGATGATAGTGGGATGGGTGTTATATGAACTAGTCGCCGGTTAAAGGTAAAAGTAGAGAATAGTTGTATCAAAGTGGTCGGTAGAATCGTTGAGTGGGGAAAGGCGAATGTATGGCTGCCGACAGGGTAGGTGGTATAATAGTTGAAGGGTGATTCGGTTGCCGTATACCCAAAGTGATCAATAGAATCGGTGAACATTGAACAATAGATGGAAAAACGATGAACAAACAGGTGAGTCAAATAAAGCCTTAGAACTGGTAGTTTGATGGATTGGTGCAGAAATTTTCTGAATAATCGGCGGGTCAAAACCATAATACTAAATAATTCATTCTATGGTCCGGCCCGGTAGGTACGATATTGACGGACGCCTCCGTGTTATGGCGATAAGAGAGGCATAAACTAGATTCAAAAACTCCCAATCTCTGGACACATCAAAAGTAGTTGGCAACTGAAGTCATCAAGTGGATTGTGGAAAATGAAGGCATGAAGCCACATCCCGAAACCGAGTTTTTATACCTTCGTTTTGTTTTAAGCTATGAATATTTTTTGGAAAGTTCGAGCCCTCATGGCGATTTGTAATGCTATTAAAACGCAAGACAAACTAAAGCAAGGCAATGCAAAGCTAGAAAAAGTATTTTATGGGTGTGCTATCGACGAGCCATAAACGAGTTATTTATTTGTTATTGGATTGTTGTAAGTTTGCTACCAGGTTATCGATTGTTATCAAAATATTAAATAAAATAATTAAAAAATAAAATTTTAAGTTAAACGGTTTTATTGAAAACAATACTTACATTGAGTCATAATATTAAAAGCTAGAAAATAATTAGGTATGTCCTGAGTACTAGTCATCGTACTCCTCATCAATCTAGGGCGTTTATCAAACAAATAAATAATAGCGTTTTTAATTATTTTATTTGCAAGTTTTTAGTCTTTATTAATTGCCTATTATTTCTCATTATATTTAGTTCTATTACAATGACTCTTTTCTGACAATTTGTTACAATCTAAGTCCTCAGTACATAATCCTTCCAAAGACTTTATTCGACTCGGCGCCACGTTTGTTTGTCCCTCCTCGAACTCTAAAGTATTTTTATGTCACTTCTTCCGGACTGTATGTAATATTCGTTCCAAGTATGAGCCAAATCGGACAATAAATAAAATATTTTTTAATATCTGGATCTTTGCGCCACCTGGCGGCAATTTTTTCATATGTCGCTTTCTATTATGTAATATATGTTCCAAATATAAGCCTAATCGAAGCCCAAATACGATTTTTTAATATCTCGATACTTGCCCCAACTATCGAAGTTCTTTTTTTTATTATTGCATTGTCATCGGGTTCTGAACTATGTTCCAAATTTCAAGCTTGTAGCTTATGGGGAAGTTATTTAATTTTAATTACAAAATTCGTTCACAGCATCCGGTCGGCCGGCCTGTCAAATCAAGCTATATAAACCCGTTTGAAAATATTAATATGATTCCTCATGGTGATTTGTGATGTAACCGACAGGCAGAACAATCTAAGGGGCAGCAAAGCAAAGCTAGGAAAGGTGTTTTATTAAAGGGTTATCGACGAGTTATCGATTCTCATCAAATAAATATAAATTTGTTATCGGAACTTGAATAATTAACTATAAGCGTACACGAACTAGTTATGGATTGATTATTAAAAAGTTATCGATTTGTTATCGCAGTGTTTTTAATTCGAGGTTGTCCTATCATCGAATGGCTGGAGAAATGTTATCATTTTGTTATAAAAAATTATCGGTTTGTTATCCGAATGTAATCGATTTGTTACTGGGGTGTTAATAATTTGTTACCGGCATATTATCGAATCGTTAACGTTAGATTTGTTATGAAACAGATACCGCTGAAACTTCAATATTAAATTGAGTTAAAAGATCCTCCTTTTTGTAACGTAGCCTGCTTCAGGTTTGCCATTCCTTATTTAACGTTTTTCAAGAGCCCTCCCTTGTCCCTGCGTCAGGATCCTGCTTTTTTGCTGTGAGTATTACTTATTTGTTGACAATTTTCTAGACCGCCCAATATTTTTTTTTGAACATTACCGACAGTTATTTGATAGACACTTTGCTCGAGCAAAGCCTACCATTGTGCTTCCAACAACTACAACTGCCTTTGGATCCTACCAAAAATAACTAATTAAGCATATACCAATCATATGTACAATAAAAGTGTCAACAACAATAGCAACACACGAAATCCTGAAAATCAAGTTTAATTGTCTGCCAATCTCAAATGCAATTTTTCATTTAAAGGAAATTTGCGTAAAATTCACTTGCGTTAATTGACCTAAGTGTGATTGAACTCCTTGTTAGAAAGAAAAAAAATTATTATGTTTGTATGCACATCTGTATGTATTGTTTACAACTGTATTTGATAATCAACTTAATACCTGAAAAGGCGTGCTTGTTGCGTGCCGCCAAAACAAATCCCGCAAAGCCGGACCACCTAACTCGCACAACACTCTTGGGGTTTCATCGATGCTTATTATGTCTCATGGCATTTCAACGTAAGTAGGAAAATTTGATTTCCATTTTTCTTTCTAATTTTTATTTCTAAAGTTTTTTGTGCGGTCACATGAAATTATGAAATTAACCAAATAATGAGTAATGATGCTGTTCGTTAGAGACTTTACTGTTCATTGTTGCTCCTCTAGCGCTGGCGTTAAGCTCTCAGTTATAAAGTTAGGAAGTGGTAAAGCAGGCAAGCATGTGGTGATGTAATTAATTGGAAGAAGACGAAGATGAGGAAGAAACGAATTCGTGATGCTAAGCGGCTGGTTGGATAGATGGATTGGTGGATTGAGTAACCATCTGTTTTGGTGCGTTTACAATTAGTAATAAACAGCAGGTCGTTGCAGTGAAAGTCAATTAATTTCAACTTAATTTTACTATTTTTGCATGGTACTGAGAATAAGGGCATTAAATGAAAATGTGCTTATTAGCAAAATTAAGTGTGGGTGGTGTAATATCCTGACTTCAGTTTAATTTCTCCATACTAAAGCTCCCCCTTACACAGGAAGGTTAAGTTGATCCGTGAGGCCACTCTATTCATTACGTCGAAGAAACAGATAACGCAAATACTGCACCTTTACGCCGATGGAATTACGCTATCGTCTGTCAATTAACCAATGATATTGGGCATACTGGTCCACAGCAGCCTTAGTTTAAAGAGCATGCTACCGACATGGCATCTAAAGTAATTAGTTGCAAAAAAATCCTTAAGTCGTTTGTCTGCAGTACCTGTTGAAAATATAAAAAAGTTTATTAACACCTTACAGAATTACCGTGAGATAACTGCTTATGATCCCTGAAACATAAAGAAGTGCTGAACGGAAAATTGTTATGGCAAACAACAAATTGATTTTTGCTCTGTGAGATATGTCCATACATGACTCCAACTACCTTTTTATGTTAAACCAGCACGTCTTACTGCATATGATTCCAACTCGTTGAAGCTGCAGGCTTCTTTGGACTCCTGATAACAATTTTTAAGTGGTCGCATACTTTGAATGGGGCGAAGCGCTGTTAAGACAGCAACATCAACAACCGAATCTGTGCAAGTTTCTCTGGATCAAAAGACTGAGTTAGTAGCTAAGACCCCTCATTCATCTGGAAGATAGATATTTATTGAGTTGTTAATAAGCATTTAAATTGTACCTAGGGGCCAGAACCATTCGCCGAACACTTGATATCTATTTCTGGTTGGAAATGGACATTATAAACTCAACAATCTAGGAGACGTCGAGATAAATGTTTCTTTAGTTTGATATTTCGTTCCTATGTTGCACAGAATCCTGCCTTAAAATTTTATAGTTTTGAATCCAGCAGATTATCAACTATTCCTAATTTAGGTGTAGTTAATTGAACTGGAAAAAACATGTCGAGGAGAGCGCAGAAATCCTCCCACTGCCTTTTACAATACTGGAGCAGCCACGGGTATAAGGTGATGCATAGACTCAAACCAAATACACTGGTAATATAGTACGCGATCGTCAACGTTCTTTCGGTATATCGGTTTGGGTATCTCCAAGCAAATTGTAATGCGGTAAGACTAAATGCGCCCTGGTATGCATCGACATCAGATTTGACTTTGTCAGATTTCTTGGGACCACTACCGAAAACTTACGCCAACCAGATTGAGCTACATCGACCCGCTCCCTGAACAACAAGGTTTTTGTAAATATTCAAGGGAGACACAAATGGAGTGATATCACTTTTCTAGGCTCCCATTCCAGCTGTACTCACGGGTGATTCCAAAGCTTAATGTTAATGTGAATAGTGTGATTACTCAGAAGATTTCTTACTTATCTTAAGTATAGCTCGTTGGCTGATATATATGAATCATACGTCGGTGTCAATTTATTCTAACAGTCAAATAGCGATTGAAGCCCTCTTGTGCAGGAAACTTCGTAGAAAGTACGAGATACCGTCTGAATACGTTAAAGCGGTGACAGGAGGCCATGTTTTGCAGTGTACTTGGGAACAGCTCAGTGGACGAACTTTTGAGGTAGCCACTGAACAGATCGAGTTAAACGAATTGCGTGACATTGTTGATTTTCTGAAAAATCTTTAATAAATTAAAACTGGAACCCAATTATGAACTGTACAGATAAATTTAGCTACTCATTATTCCAAACTGAGCTAGGTTCCTATTAAATCCCTTGGTTGATATTTATTGGACTAATAATCGGCTCTTGTCTGACGGGTGTATATGCCGAAAGCATGGGAGTTCCAACAAATGGCTTCTGTCGAAACTGTAGAGCCGAACCATTTTCTCTGCGAGAGCCCCCCTCTGACCAGGTCACGCATGGAATATCTGTAATGGCATTACATTGTCTGTTGAGCGAAGACTCGTGCTGCTGAAATTAGGGCATTCTGCACACATGAAAATTGCTGCATTAGAAGAGCAATTTCTTACATATTGAAAGAAGTAAGTCTCTAGCCCGACTGGTCAAATTGTGTCCCTTTGCTTGTTGGGCGGGCAAGCGCTTTAAATTAAATAAGCTAATGGCTCTTGTTATTGTTTTAGCAGTAAAGACTATATTCTAAAGTTTTGAGGAATGATAGCGGTGTTGATGGTCCTTCGCATAATACTTAGTTTAAAAAAAGCTTTACAGATTTTTACGATGATTTTTATCGTATCTTACAGCACCATCCAATTCCCGTTGCTGACCTTACCTTGCAAACTGCAAATCGATAACTTTTGATTATGTGCAAACCGATAGTTTTTGAAAGCAAATACTTTTCAATGACAAATCGATGACTTTTCGATAACATACCGATACAAAATTAATAGCAATCTGATAAAAAATCGATATCTTATTTATAACACATCCATAACTTTTCAAAATTTAAAGGATATATTTTCGATTATAAATAATTTACTCATTTCTGAGGAAAAATCGATAACTTTTTAATAAAAAAGCGATAACTTTTCTATATTAGGTTAGGTTGAACCGGCCGGTCCATGAGGACCTCACATAGACTGAATGAGCCTGTAGTGTTACCAGAAATTTGTTTTCAAAAACAGGACCTATTTTATAAAATAACTCCGTCCTCTTGGCAAATACTAGAAGCTTAATAAGATTTAAGCCGCTTGCTTCTTCTAGATCTGACAGCTGTATCACTCCTAATAGCTGGAGTCTTAGCCTGGCAAGCGCAGGACACAAGCACAAAATGTGCTCGATCATTTCTTCCTCCAGCCCGCACTTCCTACATCTGCTATCACTGAAGTGACCATTCCCCGTTTTCTTTCTTTATTAGTCCCCGGGCTATATTTCCCCTTGCTATGACTTTTCTCACCCGTGGAACAGAGCACTCTATGTCGTACAGAAACTATTTCATGATATTCATTTCGTCTTGGAAATTTCACGCTTGTAGGTACTATACTCGTCTCCCTCCAGCACCTTCGTCGTGATGTCGTCGTTCCCCCTTGCCCTTTAGGTTTAGAGTATTCGAGCCCCTTTCAGCCTCTCGTAACTCTTGTGCCGGGTGTACCTCTGTGCGACTCGCAGCGCCATTTGGCTGCTCGTCCTCTTCTAACACCTTCGTGGTGACGTCGGCTACCTCCACCTGTCTTTTCGCTCTTAGGCTTTTGAGGTCCTTTTCGACAACTTCTACTTCCACTTCTAGCGTGTTAGGATTTTTATCTTTGGGACTTCTTTTCCTGAGTCGCTTATAAATTTTGCCTGTACCAAAGGACATTTTTCCAACCTTCGTGTACAATATATCCTACGCCTCCTTTTTTATTTGGAAGATGTAGAACTGACCTTCCTCCGTAGGCCGAGATGCAGTAAGTACCTTCCAATCCTGTGTCAGTATGCTCGGATTCTGATTCTTCAGAAGTAGATGTGTATCCTCCGACTTCATCATGGATGGTATCCACACCTGAACTTTTGGTAACGGTGGGATATGCGCTTTATCCACCACCACAAACCGCGCGTTCGTGCCTTGCCTTTGGAAGTTTGGAACCACTCCCCCTAACCACTGCAAGCTCGCGATTTTGTCGCACGCTACATCTTCACACTATTATCAACGGTCCAGTGTTATATACGGGGAAAGAACCGTCCGCCACAGCAGCGCCCCTTACTGTCGTAAGGCCGTCAATACTTCCCGAGGTGGACCGGTATAAGGAAGGCTCCGTTCGAATACAGCCGAATTTACCCCTGGCTGAAATTGTCCAATAGGCACGGTAAGCATAACACCCTGGATGAGGGTATTAAATATAAAACTTTTCAAGGTTCGAAAGTTAGAAACGAGATCAAGGCCAGAACAATAATCTTTTGTAATCATTATTGTTTTTTTAATTTTTCTATAATTGAAAAATTGTATTTTCTTTTTGGAATAGTAAGTAGAAAATTTTTCAGACAACCTGCCATAGCTGCAGGGATAGGTCTGTTTCGAAGGGGGCTAAGCCTTCATCATCAATACGATTTAAGCACGCTGCGCTAACCATTTAACTATACAGCAACAAAAACAATTGTTAGAAATTTTCTATAAACACTCTATAACTTTTGGATACTCATATTGAAAACTTCGATAATCCATTTCTAACGTAAACATTTTTTTTTAATAAAAAATCAATTACTTTTTTCAATAGCAAATCGATAACTTTGCGATACATAATCAAAACATTTTCGATTACAAATCAATAGCTTATCTATAACTATTCGATAACCTTTAATGAAAGATAAATAACTTTTTGACAGCAAATCAATAACTTTTCCGTAATAAATATAAAACATTTCTATAAACAATCAACAACTTTTTGATAACATATCGATAAATTTTCGATAGTAAATTTCCAACGTGCAAGTCGTAAACTTGTTATAACAAATCGATAACTTTTCAATTATAAATCGATAACACGCCGATAAAAATTGGTAGCATTCTGATAAAAAATCAAAATCTTTTTGATAACTTTTTTATATTTAATCCAAACATGTTCGTTTATAAATCAATAACTTATTCAAGAATAATCAACAACTTTTTGATGAAAAATCGAAAACTTTTTGAAAAAAAGTCAATCAGGCCTGTTCTGAATTCCGACACGTTTTAAAAAATAAAACGAGGCTGATTCCGAGTCGATTTCTTTTTGGTGTTCTCTATTCCGATTGATACAAACCGATTCCAAGTCGATTTCGAATCGTTTGCATTTTGAATCGATAATCAAGCGAAACAGCTGTTTTCATTTATTTTAAATTAAAATTGTGCAAAAATTTGAACAAAATGCCAGCACCAATGGTTTTCGGAAATGCAGAAGTAAGAAGACGTGCAATTGTGCATAAAAATCGCAAAAATCGATCTATCGAAATTGAGAACACGTCGGTTTCCTTTCGACTAGAATCGCTTTGTTTAGCTTGGAAAATTTTTGATAGGAATTTTCAAGTTAATATTTTTTATACTAAATAAACAAATAGTCCAGCAAAAAGTTGTTATAAAATTTCCAAATAAAATGAATGATTTAATAAAACTTAACTAATAGGCTAATTACTTTCGATTCCGACTGCTCAGGGGCAAAACTTTTCAAATCGATCAAGTCCGGTCGGAATCGATATTGAGAACACCAATCCATTTCGATTCCAAGTAAATTGGTCGGAATCGAAATCCAGAACAGGCCCGAATAACTGTTTCGTAATAAATACAAAACTTTTCTATAAACAATTGATACTTTTTGAAAACATATCGATATGTTTTCGATAATCAGTCGAAAATGTTTCAAAAAATGGTCAACAAAAAATTAATAGCTTATCCTCCCGCTATCCTAACGATAACCATAAACTGCGTCATTACCATTCACATCATTTTCATCATTTTGATTATACTGTTTTTTGCTTTCTCCACGTCTTCAGATTTAGTTTTCCAGACTTATCCACCTATTTTTCACTTCCTTCTTTATATATCATAGATTGATTTGTTAACCTTGGATAGTTTTCTCTAAGTGTTTTGCAGTCTGAATTTTCTTATATAGTTGATATACACACATTCATTTCATTCGCACATTCATTCTTCATACATTACGCTACAGTTTAGTGATTATACTAACGATTACATTTTGTATTCCCTTATGTAGTATTCCTTCCCTGGTTGATTTAAAAACTTAATAAAACTAAGATTCTTCATTTATATAGTGATAAACATTTATTGAATGGCAGCTTGTTTTCAGAAAATTTTCAGTTATCGCTAATACGTAAGAGTTACATATGCATAAGTCATTATCTAATCTAAAATTATTCAGTGATGATCTTATGATTGAAAGTTATTAACATGCGAAATGTAATCGAAAAATGCCAATCAAAAAGTTTATAACCAAGTTGATGTCTGTTGGTTGAAAAGTAAATACGAATGAATGCATAAAAAGTTATATGAAATGACCTAAATATATAATCTAAATTATTGAGATGCTTATATGAATACAAGATAAGTTATTTTTATGCAGGTCCTAGCAATTTGTACAAAAATAAAAAAACGGTAGCAAAATGGATGATAAGCTTTCTCTCCGATAGTGCACTCTGGGAAACTTGAGATATGTAAGCACAAGATGTGATAATTAACCGACGTGAGCCCAGAGCAGCGGCAGTAAGAAAGGCTCGCTTAGGGGTCACGAATCTTGGAATGTCTGCACACCATGAGATGCCCCAAGCGGACGTCTGTCTTGAATAGTGCGATTTCATATATAAGTGATGACGACTACTGCAAAATTTAAAATACTGTCATTTAAAGGCATGTATCCGTTATGCAAGGATCCTTAATAAGTACGGTGCAGTACACCTGGTTGGTTGACGACATCATGATTACAAAATCGGACATCACCGACATACAACGGATTGAGCTGCGGTAAGGCAGGAAGAATGGCAGGCTTTCCACATCTACTATAGTGGTCTTAGATTTTGATGTGATAGCATAATATCCTGTGAAGATATCCTTAAATACATAAGTTGCTTATGCTAAGAGGACGCTTGTTTTTTTCTATTGAAAATAACCAAAGAAAACACATAACCATGCAGTCATCCCGGTTCTTCCATCGCAAGCTGTTTGCATTATCATTTATTCCTCAGTTTGACTAAGAAAATTATCTCTATTTGGTCGTACAGAGCTAGAAGCTTATTTTTTATCAGTTTGGAAATGAGTGCTCTCCATTTCATCTGTAATTTCATTTCGTGCGAAATTTTTGTAATCGGAGATGCAGTAAAGGTCGCTACAACTATAATATCTTAGAACAATCTAGTTGTCCTTCTAAAGCTGCTACCGCCGGTTGTAAACTACAGTTTCCCAACCACAATACAACGAACGATGTCGGCCCTTGGTGTTTGACTAATTTCTACAGTCGTCAGTCGAAGCGATTATTTTTCTGCCAAACAATGCACGAAGGCATACCATGGCACCAGGTGACAAATTTAGTCTAGTACTTTCTGGGGTACTGATCTTTGCACTATATTCTTAGTTACGCTAGGGCCCTCCTGTGATTGGCTTTATTGCTGTCACCTTTCTCTTAACTTGAATAGGGCGGCAATCGCTACTTTGAACGCTGAGATATATGAAATATGTTTGATATGTAGCAACAGCCCCGAGTATATATCAAGGTCCCCTTTATTGGTGTAAAATGGTCCAGAGCTGGTTTAACCTCCATATGGTATTTCTTGTCCAGCTGAATTTGGTGTCGATTATTATGACTAGATATTTTGGCTTCGATGTGTTAGACACAAATTGGAATAGAAGCTCGGCTTAAAATCTCTTCGGAGTTCCATCACTGTGCCGCTCAGTGGAAGGAATTTTAGTTTTTCTAAAAAGCAGGACACTTTTCTTTCCCATTTTGCTCTGCACATCGCGATATTTCTTTTAATTCTCTTTTTGCATGCCAGTTGGAAGGAATTTACGTATAAATTGTATCTCTACGCGGTCAGCTTGTGCGGCTATTCTCGATATTTGTGCTCGAGGATTGGTTAATTACCAGTATTCCTAGGAAAGTGGGCAGGCCCCTTTTAAAGGCACCCCTGATAACTTGTTTACGAATTGATCCACCGCCTCGAAATTGCGTCGGCATCTTACTCAGTCCGAGACACTATGGAACCCTAGGGCCCATGACGTCAGATAAGGCCTTCGTTTATTATCTCGGTTTTCTCTGAGGTAGCCATTAGTCAATCCAGTGTCAAGTAGAGGTCTAACAAACCCTTTCCAAAATAAAACAGAGTAATTATTGAGGTGTTAGGAGGGCAGCAGGTTTCCTTAAAATGTGAGTTGGGAGCCAGATGATTTGGCTTATTGTAATGCGCTGTACGGAACAGTTGTAAGCGGACTGTACCGAAGATTACACCTAAGGTAGAATGATCGGTAATCGGCAACAGTTGGACAAACGCACGCGTAGAATTTGAAACCGCCAGCAACCGTAGTAAGCAGTGGGATGGTTGTAACGATGACTGTTGTGCAGAAGTATTATAACGGCAAAACTTGTGCCGTGGTATGCTAAATTGTAGCAGCAGTTGACTAGCGCAGCGACGACCGGCAGTGGAGCAGGATGGATAAGATCATCGGTAATGACGCAGAAATCGGTGGTTCACCATCTGTTGCGGTGTTTACCTTATGCTTCGGTGGAGCTTTCATCTAAAAATAGACTGCGAGGATTGAAGTGGAAACAGTTAATTGTTTTATATTTCATATGTCCTTTGTTAGGAATCTGTAGACAAACGAAAAATTTATTTGTCACTTCATTGAATTGCCATTGGGTGTTAGTCATATGCTGTTGTATGCTGGTGGCATGCTGGTTCAAAGTATAGTTTTAGGCGTTGAAGCTACAATGGATATAGAATAAGCTTTTCAGGGTGCATTAACGAATTGTAACTAAGAAATTTCTTGAAACGTGGTTTCAAGCTAAATCAAGAGCAATTTATTTGTCGTTTGGCTGGTCTACTTTGTTTATGACAAGTGTACTTCTATGGGTTTCAGGAATGCAACTATCTCGCTGGTATCTTGAGAATATGTCAAATTAATGAGGTGTATTAAACCACCTTAACTTGGTTGTAAGTTATCCGATATCTTACTATTATGAGATCTAAAATATCTTCGGTTTCGATATCAAGGGAAACATATTGTCGGTTCCTGGAGCGCCAGCTTTCATTCGCATAACATGGTCTAAAGCTCATTCATCTTATAATTAAATCTTCTTGGCACTCGCCATCGCCCATGCGTAGAGGTCCGTAAATCTTTCGAAGAACCTTTCTCTTAAACACTCCCAAAGCTGCTTCATCTGATATTGTCAAGTTTCATACTTCTACTCTATACAGCAGGACGGGAGCATGATTTTCGTTTGGTGAGAGAGGACTTTACTTTTCAATTGCCTCCCTGCTTCTTCGCTGGATTTTAGAGCTGATGTTGTTGCTTGTGTTAATGCTGGTTGCGAAATAAACGAAGTCTGTTACTTTTTACAGCGAACATAAAACGACTACAAAAAACAGTTAATTAGTACTCAAAGCCCGTATCCTCTAATTTTTTTTTTTTTTTGTATGAAGGCATTAATTAGTGAAATTATTGCCTTTTAAAAACTGACCGAATTACCATTATATCAGCCGAAGCTCATAAAAGCCAAATATTTGGAAAATATTAATTTTATTCACGTAACTCAATAACTCTAATTAGCACCATAACTCACACATTTAGAAAATGTCCAGCTTCAAATAATCCTAAATTATATTTCACACCTTTGGTCATAATTTTTTAAATCGTATCAAATAAAGTTTCTACGGACAATTAAACATTAATTACTTCATTCTTGAATTTATGGCTTCACCGGCTAACTTAATTCTTATCTAAATTTTATCTCGTTGCACGCATAAAAATGCAAATTTCAATTCTAATTTATTCAACTTGCTGCCAATTTGATATGCTTGTTGTTGCTAGGCCAGAATTATAATCCGCAGTAAATTGGAGGGGAATGAGTTCAAGTTGTTTATATTACAGCTGTGTTACGTACGTGCAAGTCATAGTTGGGTATAGTGCACTGAGCGCACCACTAGTACTGAAAATGTGTTGTTTGTGCTTTCCGCTATAATAAAAATTAGTTAAATATGCTCAACTATGGTACTGGGGTAAGCAATATTTGTATCTTATTTAACAGCTGATATTGAACCGTTTCCCAATAAGCATATTGGTGGTGCTGCCAGGCCAATAGAGTTGGGCTCATAGAAAAAGGTGAGCCATTCATTGCTTACACTTTGTTGCTGTTATAGCCTATTTTTTGCAAATGACAGATGCGAAATTGCTTCTTATTCATAAAATTAACTTAATACTATATAAAAACAAGTAAGAACGGGACTGTCTTCGTCTGTGTCGAGACTTTATACCTTTCATTAATGCAGCTGGGAAATAATCTTATCCCATTTATAATATCCGAATAATCGGCTATATAAGATGTATAATATATAAAAAAGTCAAATAAATATATTGATATTCTAGACACTAGGTTAGGCTAGGTTAGGTGGTAGGTACCCTGATAAGTATAACTCACTGAGACAACACGAAGTTCCGTTGTGATACCACATACACCAAAAATAACGGTGACTTAGATCTAGCTACTTTGAGAATCGTTGAATAGCAACGACAAAGCTCCGAATGATACCGATCTCAACTTTGGATAAATCGCGACCGAAGTACTTTCGCCTAGTTCTGGCAAAAGCTGGGCAATCAGCATAACGTGATTTGGTGATTACACCTCATCATCCTCCATACAGATGCAGCAGGATGGAGTTTCCAGTATATTGAGACGTCTTGCATGGATACCCATGGGGCAGTGCCCTGTCAAAACCCCAATGACCATTGATAGGTGAGCGTTAGTGAACCCAATTATTTCAGCAGACCTCCTGCCATCCACTCTCGGTCAGAAAGATCTTGCTACCCTGCAAGACGTGGTGTCCGCCCAACGTTTGCTGAGCTGACTCCAGGACCAGCTCTGGAGGCGCAATCCACAGGTGGCCAGTGGGATCTCGAAACTCCTACAGCCATCTTCATCCGGTTCCGTTGTACCGATGCGGGCTAAAATATCCGCTTGACAGTTACCCGAGATATCACTATGGCCCGGGACCCAGATAATCTTAATTGTAAAATAATTCGATGCAATCGCAAGTGAGGTCAGGCATTCCCAGACCACCCTCGATCGCACTGTAGTTGAGCTGAAGGCATTGAGAGCCGTTTGGCTATTAGAGTGGATGTTAAATTATGTACAAAATAATGCACAAAAATAAGAGATAAATATGGTCTTCTACTTTCAAGCTCTGCAGGTCTAGCAAGTTACGTCTGCCAATATTGCTTAAAAGCTCATTTAAAAATTTATTCGTATAATACCCAACTCTGTGTATACATTGATTTTTTTCAACATTGGACTTAAAAAAATTCCCATACTTTACCAAATTTCTATTTTCTTTCATAAAGTCATAAGTTTATCGGTTTCTCATAATGAGTAATCGATTTTTGTCCTGTTTGGATTTTGTTCGATATAGAAATGTCGAATAGCTTCTTGAGAGACTAATATTGTTAGACTAAAAGTGACTGAGCTAGCATGATAAAATTTTAACTCCATTCTCTCTTTTCGGTGGCCAAAATGTTTTTTTTTTTTTTTTGGGTTTAAAAAAATTTTAAAATTACTCTCCCAAACTTTGAAGACTTTTCCAAATTCTAGATAAAAAATTTATAAAAAAATAATCGAAAGACGGTATTTTAATGTAGCAAATGTCGGTGTGATTTTTAATTATTGTTCTTATTTGTTTGTTATTAATATGTGTACTTATATTTTTAAAGAAATGTGACAAAAACCACTGGTTTAAATAATGTAAGTGATTTAATATTGAACATTAATACCAATTATTGTATATGTAACATATATGTTTTTCCTATTTAATAAATAGATTCCCTGAGGAAGACACGAAAATGTGTCGAAACGCGTCGGAAATAAAAAAATAAACTTGTTTTATTTAATTAAATCGGCCTAAAAGCTCCAAATTCATATTAAATAGCTAAGCAAATATTTAGCCCAACTCAATCATATAATCGAAAGATGTTTTGAATCGTTAACTGCTCGGATTTTGTGCTTTGTTGTGAACTTGGAAGATATAATCCCATTGGCAAGTAGTGTGAGAATTTTGTGGAATTGGAATTGGAATTGGATCAGTATATTCTTCTAAATATGGAAAATGGATCGAGGAAAACCCGTGGTGATGCACGCGCGGACTTAAAATGTTTACGCGATAAGCATAACGAAAGGCAGAGGCGACTTAAATTCACAGAACTAGAAGATTTGACAAAGTCATATCAAATCGTTCCCGAGATAGTCGAGGTAGCAACATAATGATAACAATTTTCCGAACCGACTAAAACCCATGGTGGTTATGGTTCATTGTCCACCCAATGACCTATTTTCCACCTATAAAGAATTTTTTTTTGCAAATAAAAAACAAATTCGTACGCAAAAAATATTTATTTGAATAATTTAAAAAAAATATATCACTACTGATTATCCTTTGTTGTGGAAACAAATAAAAATAAAATTGTGAGAGTGGTAAGAGATATAAAATTTGTTCGAACGTCATTGGCTCTCACCGGTTTTTACCTTGAAATATTTTTATCTTACTGAGCTACAAAAATGCGTACTCTAAATAAATAAAAAAAAAAATTCGAGCAGTTTTCGTTAATTCTCAAATTTTTTCGAAAAAGTTTTTGAGATTCATTTATATAGTTTCAGTTAATAAATTAAGTACATTTTTTTCGTGAGTAATCGAATTCCGCCATGGTGTGATGGTAGCGTGCTCCGCCTAACACACCATATGCCCTGGGTTCACACCCCGGGCAAAACAACATCAAAATTTTAGAAATAAGGTTTTTCAATTAGAGGACAATTTTTCTAAGCAGGGTCGTCCCTCGGCAGTGTTTTGCAAGCGCTTCGAGTATATTTCTGCCATGTAAAGCTCTCAGTGAAAACTCATCTGCCTTGCAGATGCCGCTCGGAGTCGGCATAAAACATGTAGGTCCCGTCCGGCCAATTTTTAGGGAAAATCAAGAGGAGCACGCTACAAATTGGAACAGAAGCTCGGCCCTAGATCTCTTAGGAGGTTATCGCGGCTTACTTTTATTTTTTATTTAATCGAAAATGAAAAAATAAAAATTTAATTCACGAAATTTGATTAAATTATTACAGCTACTAATAAACAAAAAATTAATGTTTTGCTTACAGTGCTTTTGTTCTATTCAGTATAATTTTTTTATTTCGAAAAATTTCTTATTATGTGCTTACAGATTTTGGTAAAAAAATGTGAAAATAATAAAAGAAAATCAATAAACCACAATCTCGTTATCAGTTCCTCGTTAACCTGTATATTTTCGTAAGTAAATACATACGTACATATAAAAATGCACTTTTTTGTCATCTCTGTATAATGTTTTTTGCAAAATGAATCAAAGGCCACTATAATTTGCAAGATCGATGTGTTTGCATATTAATTTAAATAGCTATACTCATAAGTGCTATAAACTATCATTAGAACAGTAACTAATAAAAATTGTACAACGAAACATACTATAATACACAAGTAAACTACAAAATAATATCTGCTTGCTTGCAAAGAAAGTTTGCAGCCGAAAGCGGTGGGTGTGCATACAACTCAAATTGCATGCTTACATTGTATGTACAAACATCAATAAAAAAAACCAAAGCAATTATATTTTGTATATGCAATGGCATATTATAAATGTATCTTAACAATATGCAAGAATATTCTTTGAATTTACATTGAGAAAACGTATTAATTGTAAGAGAATGTTGAATAGCTTTTTAATATCGCTTAAAGACGCCCACTTCAACTTAACGCTGCCGCTGGCAATAAAATCATACTATAATAATATTTCTAATAAAAGCTTTCCTAAGCTTTATACAAATATACATAGATCTTACGAGTATGTTAGTTTTTTTAACCGTCCTATTCATGAATACTTTTTCTTCTTAGTTCGCATGACTGGGTACCAGAGTACCACAAGGTTCATACGTGAGAACTACTAGTGGTAGCTTCTATTTGTAGATTATGTAAAAATGGCTATTGAATATGCAAAAGGTACCCGGGTACCCATCTATGCACAGGACAGTTAAGGATGCTGCACTTCAAGCGCGTTGTTGCACGTAATAATTTTTATCGCAACCATTCAACCAAGTCATTGTTGTTTGAGTTAAAAAGTTTATTGCTTAAGTCTTTCGTGTGAAGAGCAATACAAAGGACAAGCGTAGAAAAACAAATTGGTATTTAATTTTGCACGGTAAGTTTATTAGCATATACTTTTACCTTAAGTTGTGATATTTTTTTACGTTTTATGTATTTCATTAAAAAAAATTTGCATACTAATATACAGAAAGATATATTGCCAGCATGTATAATTTATATTCTGCTTTCATATTAAATAATTGAGAAGAACAAGTGAATGCTTTCAGCGATCATTGCATATAAAATTTCTTAAGTGCTAATCAAGTCATGTTAGTACTCAAATTAGCTTGCTTGTTTGCAGCGAAACGTCAACCGTTCTTTCAGAGAGAAATAGTTGGTTGTTATGTTATTGATCAGCTGCATGGGTTGTGAGTTTATATTCAGAAAATTGCAATTGATATTCAGAGAGTTACAACTCATATTCAGAAGTTCCATTTCATATTCCAAAAATTAAAATTGGTGTTTAGAAAACTGCAATTTATATTCAGAATTTCATTTCATCTTTAGAAACTTTAAATTCGTATTCAGAAAATCACAATTGGTATTCAGAAAATTCCAGTTAAATTTCAGAAATTCCATTTCATCTTCAGAAGCTTCCAATTGAAAATCAGAATGTTACAATTCTTATTCCCGAAATTTTTAAAGTGTCCTTTTATATCTTATATTCAATGAACTGTTAGACATTGAGTACTTAAAAATTAATCTTGAAGAATGTGGTGGGCTACCGTGAGAAAGAAAGCAACTTAAAGTAAAGGACGCTTTCTAATTTCGCCGTTGTTGCATATACAGGGAATAAAACTATTTTCTCTAACGCTATCTACATATCATAAGGCTCATTAACTTGATTTTTATATTCAGAAAATTTTGTTTTATTGAAGTTCTGGTTAAATCTATAAATGCGTAGGCTTAACAAGTACCGTAACATGCAATATATGGGGATACAATTTCTTATATAATTTAAAATGTGAACTTTTAAAAGATTTTGATTCCAAAAGGTAACGGCCTTCATTTAGCCATTAATTATTGTCTAAAATGATTAAGATTGACGGCAAGATACAGATGCATTTATAAATCGAAATACGTAACGATCGGACTTTATATCTGTAACAAAAAAAAACAAAGGACAGTTATAAGCGATATATGCGTAAATCTCCCAGCGGGTTATGGGGTCGGAATATACCCGCGATAGGTACTCCCGTCGTAAGAAGCGAATAAAATACCAGATTCAAGGGGTTGTGTAGCGCAACCCGTTCAGGTTGCCAGCGCAATATATAGCTTCTCCAAACCAATTGTCAACCTCACCTATCCGGGGTGAATTCTGTTTCATTAACAGCCGAGGCTCTGTCGACCCCGCACTCCTCATGCATCTAGGGGGTGGGAGGGTGGTATGGCGAGGAAGGTCGCATGTGGTCATAAAAAATCGGTCCCGAGATGGTCGCGCTTGGTACCGGAACGTGCCGGATCTGCATCCAGCAAAAGACCATCAACAGCGATATTACTACCCAAGGCCATAGTGGAGTGTCCTTATCGCTACAACAACAACAAACACAACACATCTACATAAAATATCAAATTCATGATTGATTGGGCTTCTTTACACAAAGTTTCATAGTTGTAGACATCTACTTGAGGGATTAATGATGATAAATGTTTAAAAGAACAATCGGTTGTATGGAGATATATATTTTGGTGGTCCAGTCCCGTCGATACCGACAAACGCTTAAACAAACATACAAATAAACCAACTCACCAACGAAAATCGACACTGATGATGGCACAACGCTGGAACCGGTTTGTCTCGAAACCAAATTTGACAAGGCATAAGGCAAAGTCGTTCCAATATACACCAAAAAGAAAAGTTTATGTTTAAATAGATAAACAGATCAAACAGATCATTCCGATCATCTCTTTTTCTCTAAAGACTTACTATTTCACGGAATCGAACCAAACCTTAATACAAACAAAATTTAGATTTAGTCTGCCGGTTAATGAGAATAAGACGAATTTGTTGGTGTCATCCAAGAAATAGCTGACGCATCCGCCCATCTGCCTGAGATCCAGCATTAACAACGAAACAAATGCAGATTAGAAATCGGAGACCTATTCTCGCCCACAAATGCTTCTCTATACTGAGTAGGCAATGGAAAAGTAAATATTCTCTCGACACACACTACACAAGTAGCTCGGCATATGTGTCCTGATGTATAACTCGGAATCATGGTATTGAGGGAAGATGAGATGGCTCTTGAAATGTTCGAGAGAAAAGTTATACGGAAGACTTATGGTTTTGTCCGACGGCGAGCATCTAAGGAGGTATAATTATGAGCTCTCTTATGCTGATGCAGATATGAAGACAGTGCAGAGTATAAAATCCCAAAGTCTGGTTAGAACGTATTGTGTAAATGGACGCAAAAGACGTTCCGGCTGAGAAATTTGTTTCAAAATAAACCGCAGTTTGGAAACAGAGCAAGAGGAATAACTCCAATTAGTGGCGGCGGCAGGTAGAGGAAGACTCGACCTGCCTTGGCTCTCCCAATCGGCGCTAGTTTTTGGAAGACAGAGAAAGCTGGCATAATATGTTACGAAACGGACATAATCGCTTAAAGCTTTAAGCGCAAATTAATGCTGATGAGATAGTAGGCCTTAAAATGGGTCCAAAGTTATGAATATTTAACAAAATTGTAAGCGGATCGTTTAATTCGACATGTGTGCCAGTCAACGCTGAGTCTTAATCAGGTACCGAAACAAGGCCTACTGGATTGTTGTTTAGTCGCAACTTCAAAGAAAAGCACAGTCCCCAGTGAAGAATTTTCGTTTTTAAAAGCTAACACCAAACCACTGTTTACTAGGTCAATCCTGATAAAATATTCTGATACAGCGCATGAAAATACACATTCGGAACAGCGCAACATATCTTCTCGTTCTTCGTTCTGGATACTGTAACAGTTTAAAATCTTACTGTCCAGAATCAAGCATGACATATATAATGCATGCCCTGCATGCGATGTGTCCCACATGACACCAACCATCGTTTCATATGTGATGCGAAACCTACACATCTAACACCATATGGTCCACCTCTATTGTAACCTTTAGTTTCCTTGTGCTCACGTTAAAGGACTTTCATGAAAGTTGTGCTGGCATCCATTAAATGGCACAAATCACTATTAATACGGCAACAGCAATATTGGAAATGCTCGATTATGTCCAAGTTCTTTCTCAGTGAGCTGTTGTGAGATCAGGGTAAAGTAACTACCAGCTGTCTGCTTTATGACCACCTACTCCACGTCAAATTTTTTTGGACTTGACATATACTTTTGTGATAAACAGAGTCCTGCGCTTATTTTCGCTACCATTAGGAAAGGGTTTGGATTCGATATTATGAGGTCCATAACAGTGACAGAACAATTTTATACGCGTGCCGTCGATTATACCTGATCAACTTGATTTCGTATTTTTAATCAAGAGGAAAATAACTGGCTGAATGTATCTCTTTGTACTAAAACCTGATGCTAAAATGGTGATATTTGAAACTTGAAGTCCTCCTCAATTTCAACTTTGCTTTCGCTAAACCATAAACCAACAGGACAAAAGCCCGAGCATGTCAGGTACATGCTACAAAATCATAGAGCTTAAAAAATTTGCCGCGCTCTCCTTCAGAAAAAAGACACCTCATCCATGAATTGTTACAACTTTTTGTTACGGATCCCCAGCTTAGCGAACAAAGACACTCGTAAATTTAAATAACGAAAAATTATTAACATAAGAAATATTTGATTAATTAAAAGTGGGTGTGGTTGTTTACCGATTACTCTCATCCAAAATACAAACCTTTTCTGTTTTACTAGGTAAGTTATTACAAAAAATAAGTGATTGCAAGTTTTCGGATAGATATACGAGGGTTGCTTATTTTTTTTTTCAAAAATATCCTTTTTATACTCAGCTGAGCAGAGCTGACAGAGTATATTAACTTTGTTCGCATAACGGTATTCCGTAACGGCATAAACTAATCGAGATAGATATAGACTTCTATATATCAAAATGATCTGGGTGAAAAAAGAAATTCATTTAGCCATGTCCGTCCGTCCGTCTGTCCGTCCGCCTGTAAACACGATAACTTGAGAAAATTTTGAGGTATCTTAACGAAATTTGGTATGTAGGTTTCTAGGCTCATCTCAGAAATCGGACTACAACCACGCCCACTTTTTCGATATCGAAAATTTCGAAAAACCGAAGAAGTGCGCTAATTCATTACCAAAGACAAATAAAGTGATGAAACGCGCCGTTGACCTTATGACGAAAATTAGAAAATTAGAAAAATTTTGGACAATGGGCGTGGCACCGCCCACTTTAAAAAAAAGGTAATTTAAAAGTTTTGCAAGCTGTAATTTGGCATTCGTTGAAGATATCATAATGAAATTTGGTAGGAACGTTAATCCTATTACTATATGTGTGCTAAATAAAAATTAGTGAAATCGGATGAGGAACACGCCCACTTTAAAAAAAAAAATTTTTAAGTCAAATTTTAACAAAAAATGTAATACCATTACATTTATAAAAGTAAATTATGTCAACATTCGATTCAAGTAATGATATGGTGCAAAGATAAAAGAAAATTTCAAAATGGGCTTAACTCCGCCCTTTTTCATTTAATTCGTCTAGAATACTTTTAATGCCATAAGTCGAACAAAAGTTTGCCAATCCCTGTGAAATTTGGTAGGGAAATAGATTCTACGACGATAACTTTTTTCTGTTAAAATGGGCGAAATCAGTTTAAGCCACGCCCAGTTTTTATACACAGTCGACCGTCTGTCCTTCCGCTCGGCCGTTAACATGACAACTTGCGCAAAAAACGATAAACATTAACTAAACTTAGTTCACGTACTTACCTGAAGTTACTTTATCTTTGTATAAAATATGGCCGAAATCCGAATATGACCACGCCCACTTTTCCGATATCGAAAAGTGCGAAAAATGAAAAAAATTCCATAATTCTGAAAAAAAATATGAAAAAAGAGATGAAACATGGTAATTGGATTAGTTTATTGCCGCAAAATATAACTTTATAAAAAACTTTGTAAAATGGGTGTGACACCTACCATATTAAGTAGAAGAAAATGAAAAATTCTGCAGGGCGAAATCAAAAGCCCTTGGAATCTTGGCAGGAATATTTTTCGTGGTATGAAATATACAAATAAATTAGCGGTACCCGACAGAAGATGTTCTGGGTCACCCTGGTCCACATTTTGGTCGATATCTCGAAAACGCCTTCACATATTCAACTAAGGGCTACTCCCTTTTAAAACCCTCATTAATACTTTTAATTTGATACCCATATCATACATACACATTCTAGAGTCACCCCTGGTCCACGTTTATTGCGATATCTCGAAAAGGCGTCCACCTATAGAACTAAGGCCCACTACGTTTTAAATAATCATTAGCACCTTTCGTTTGATACACATGTCACACATTCCAGGGTTACCCTAGGTTCATTTTCCTGCATGGTGATTTTCCCTTATTTGGTCTCCAAAGCTCTCAGCTGAGTATGTAATGTTCGGTTACACTCGAACTTAGCCTTCCTTACTTGTTTTGTTTTAACTTTAAAAGCACTCCTGGATAACTTAGGGGTATTACGGATATAGAAAGTATTTCGGCGGGTAGATATGCAACTGGTACGCTGCGATATTACGACCTTCTGGTGTTAGTCCGACCCCCACTAAAGCAACTTTTTGACCCGCAATCCCTTGGGTCTGTAGATTTTTTAACAGGCTTCCTTTCCTTTGAGGGCATATTTCAAAACCTCTTAGCCCGCTGAAGCAAATGTTCTTAATTGCTGTCATCTACTGACTTCAACAAATATTGTTTATACCCAGCTGTGAATATAGAACTTCCTGCAGGTAATCCCTTCACTCAACTACAAATAGCAAAAATGCGGTAGCGAACTTTATAAATTATTCAAGTTTATTGACAACACTTTGAAATTTATCAAAAGGTATCAAACTGCAAGCGCACACTCGTTTGCAGAAACCAGTAACCAAAACAACAAAAAATGCAACCCACCACTTTTACAGATGCAAATTTAATTGGCAGATGTGTGAAGCTGAATGCGGGCTTAAGAATAAACGAAACATCAATAAAACAAACAATAAAACACCTTAGTTTCAGATGCATGCCAAATAACGCAATCTTAAAAACCTTTTATGGCAGGGATAAATGTCGTTGAGCATGCGCAGCAGTCGCGTCTGGCAAGTGTGACCAATCGCGTTGAGAAAAAAAAATAACAAAATAATGAAGATTAATTCAGATAAAATATTTTATGGTTGAGCTTTTTTATGCTGTCTTAAGAAAAGCTTAGTTGTGCAGAGGTAAACAGCGTTTTTTGCAGCTGGCAAGTTCCTTTGGGGTTCTAAATTCTTTGCAATTACTGAGAAGTTGCAGCTGCGGATTTTGACTTTATTGTTTTTGCTAATTTATTATTTGCGCATAAGTCGTAATTATGTCAGCGTCATAATTTAAAACCATCAAACAAATCCTCTTGATTTTGCCTAGAATATACCGGTACATTATGTGGTATCTTAATTTCATCAATAATTTTTTTGCTTAAATACCAATACTCGTTTGAAATGTTTGGAAGTTAAGTGAGCGTTAACTATAAAATATTTCAGAATTCTGATAACGAGAGGACGCCCCTTTAGACATAATAGTGTAACTACAGTATGATAGCCAAACACAGTTGAGCCCTAATTTAAAATTCAGGGAAATATTTTAAAATTTGCGTACTTTTTGGCTCTTTCCGTTATTCGATTAACACTATAAACCTCAGGTGTGATTTCGAGCACTATTGAGAACTTTTGTTTTTCTAGGCAATATTTGTGATATGAGGGATCCCTTATGCATTAAGACTTGGTCAGCGATATGCGACAAAAAAAACTTGCAGCAAAATACAGTCCCTGAATTTTGTGTTTGCATAAGGAAGGCCTAGGGATAGCTTTTTTTTATTATTTTCATCCTTGCGAATGCAATCGAGACCTATTTTATTGTAAATTAGTTGGTTAAAGTCTACTATTCTGTAACTTCCTACCGCTTTCTTTCTATCCCTGCAGTCGGTTTCATATAGTCCTTTTCTCATAGCTGATGTTAAAATGTGAAATCTCACCTTCATATGATTGGGCATTGGAAGTGAATCAGATAACCCTCGAGTCCTCTTTGCATATTTCTGGGTACCATTTATGTGGTACAGGTAGCAGCTGCCTTTTGTTTTTTTTTTATGTAGGTGGCAGTATAATATCTGAAATCCAGATCTCTTTAGTTCCTATGTTGTTCTTTGCCATATCTTAGTTTGCTCATTTATGAATTACTTTTGCTATGTAAAGTATTTTTTCTATTCTAAAGCTCAAATTATAATAAAAAAATGTTACCGAAAACTCAACAAAAGCTTGACGATAAGCATGTGATATAGGTATATCTTTTAGCGTATTTATCAAATCTATTTGTAGCTTGATTCATTAATGTATACTAAATAAGCAAACCCTCAATTAGCCGAATAACAACCATAAAATAAATTAAAGACGCACTACTACTGATAAACTAAATAATTTTCAAACAAAAGCCTTTATGCAATCGACAATTTTAACTTAGCATAGAAAAAGATTCTCAATGCTTCCGCATTACCTGAAATACAATATGTTCACTTACATCACCATCAGACTCATCAGTCAGTGCGCCTCATATCTTTGTATTTATGTCTACTTACTCCTTTACTACATCGCAGGTGGCACTAGAAAATTCATTGGCTTAATTAAAGTTAAGCGTGTGAAAAAAAGTCTTTGAAAGTTCTATTGCCCTGAGCTGTGATTGCAGTTTTAGTACTGCTGCATATTTGGTTTTGATTACAATTTTTTTTATTAATCAACAGATTGCACTCAGAAAGGTGTGTGAGCGTATCAAAGGCGAAATTGATGACTTTGGCTTCTTTTAATACATTGGGTAAAATCAACTTTGTTTTTTATTTAATTGTTATCATAAAAAAGTGTTTTAAAAGACAGATGAATTTTCACTGAGAAACTTTTCATGGCAGAAATGCGCGCGACCCCAGTGCTGATAGGCGACCCCGCTTTGAAAAAGTATTACCCAATAAAAAAAGTGTATTTATAAATTTTCGATGTTGCTTTGCGCAGAACTTGAACCCAGTACCTACGATGTGGTAGGCGGAGCACGCTACCAACACACCACGGAGGCCGCCAGTAAAAAGTACTTACATTTAAATTCATGTATTTAAATTTTATAGAAACTCGAATTTCACACTTGTGTGATTGGAAGAGCTGTAGAGAGATATGATTTTGGAAACTACACACATTGGTTTATTACATAAAAGTTAGTTGGGAGAAGTTTTCTAAGATCCACTTGCAGAATGGCAAGTAAAGTTGTTGGCTCAGAGTTTATTTTAAAGTTAGTTAAAAATGTTTGTGCCAACGAATAGCTAAGCACACGTGTACGCAGCAGCTAAGAGCGCAGACGACATTACTCACATATATACAGATTTATTAGAGATATAAGTATGCAAATATTCGAGAAGGCTGTTGGCGAAAAGTCTAAACGTTGGGAGAAATAGGCGGATGAGGGATCTGAAAAACTTGCTCCACACATATTCTTGCTCTCCATCGTCCATCATAGGGAAACTGTGAAGGCCACTTTTCCGTAATTAACTCAGGGTCATCTAGCAGTTTTATTTAGAATTTTTTACTCTGAACCAAAAAAATTTAGCTTCTGCTCTGTAAAAAATACTGTAGAATGTTTAAAGTAAATTAGCAAAATAGTCAAAAAATTGAAAATAATGATTACTTATGTTTTAAATCAGTCACACATTTTTTAAACAGGCTCTACCTCTCTGATTGCAGCACCGGTATAAGTTTAGGAAATATGAGGTTTTAAGCGAGTAATGACCCCCATTTTTATGCTATTTGCCGTGTCAAGCAGTTTTGACAATCCAAGTTTAATGTACATTTACATAAAAAAGGTTACCCTTCGAAGCGACTACAACTTGATGAATCAAGTGGCTTGAAAATATTTCAAGATATTTCTAACATAAAAATTAATTTTCCAAAATTTTAGTAAAGCTGTTTTTAATAAATGCGGTTGTCATTTTAACTTAACTTTCCTGCTGGGATGTTCATGCTGTCATTAAAATACCTACATATAAATTTGTTCTGACCACTGGTGTGTAAGTAGTGCAGTCTGAAGAGAGTCAAACATTTCGACTTTCATACGTTATAAATACACGAATATATTGCAAAGTTCTACTAGTATTACTATATTGAAACCAATTCGGAACAATTTCAAGATCGCTTAGGACTCTTATAGGTTTTATTTTCGGACAACTTCACGATCAATTAAGGATATTACGAAATCATTTTGAACAGTCATAGGAACGCTTCAGAATCATTTCGGGACTATTATAAAACCATTTGTAGGAAGTGCGCCGTTTTCAATTTTGATATCTAAGAAGTTCTAGGGTTATGCGATATGATCGATCTAGTTTATATTGAATGCGCCACATCTCTTTTTCCCAATATTTTGCAATTTTTCGATTGTGAGCCCAAATGTCAATTTCATTATCAAATCTCATATTTTAGTTTATATGTAGGTCAGATGGAACTCGCCCACTTTACACTTCAGGCACAATTTGCTTCCTTTATCCTTAAGAACTTCAGCGTCATAATTCTGTTTTTAAACGGTTTTATTTAGCTTGAGTTGACAGGCAGGTCGCATGCACGGCCGCACGGCTGTTGCGAACGAATCTTGTAATTGAAATTTAAGTAACTTCCCGATAAGCTACAAACTTGAAACTTGCAATATAGTTCAGAACCCGATGACAATGCAATAATAAGAAAAAAATCGCCGCTAGGTGGCGCAAGGATCGAGATATTCGCAAAATTCGCATTTGTGGTCCGATTTGGCTCATATTTAGAACACATAATACATGCAAGAATAGAAATCAACCTTGAAAAAAATCGCCAATAGGTGGCGCAAGGATCGATATATTCACAAAAATCGTATTTGTGGTCCGACTTGGTTCATCCTTGGAACACATAATACATACAAGAATAGAAAGCGACCTATCAAAAAAATCGCCCCTAGGTGGCGTAAGGATCGAGATATTCACAAAAATCGTATTTGTGGTCCGATTTCATTTGGTCCATATTTGGAACACATAATACATACATGAATAGAAAGCGACCTACGATGTCCGATTTGGCACATATTTGGAACAAATATTGCATACAGTCCAGTAGAAGTGGCATCAAAATATTTTGGAGTTGGGGGAGGGACAATCATACGTGGCGAAGAGTCGAGTAAAGTCTTTGGAAGGATTATGTATTGAGGTACTAGTCATCACACTCCGTATCAATCTAGGGCGTTGATCAGATAACTAAATAAAAGCGTTGGACGCGTCATATTTTTACTGATAGTCATAAGTAAAACCAACTGAACATTAATCAGGTTATGCTACGCCTCACACTTTTAGAAATTTCACGCGCCCAACGCTCTTATTTAATTGTCTGATCAACGCCCTAGATTGATAAGGATTGTGATGACTAGTATCTAGGGCCTACCTAATTATTTTCTAGCTTTTCGTAATATTATTATTTCACGTAAGTATTGTTTTCAATAAAACCGTTTAACTTAAAATTTTTTTAAAATTATTTTATTTCTTAAATAGGATCTGCATATATTTTCGAGTGACCAATTCAGATATGCATAATTGTAAAAGTTTACCAAATTAGTTTCTCAAACTAGTTTTACTAGTTCTAGTTACTTTTCTTCCGATGTCAAACTGAAGGAAATCTATAAAGCATTTTTATAACCAGCTGTACTTATACACAGGGTATATAACTTTGATTGGATAACGGTTGATTGTACAGGTATAAAGAAATCAAGATAGATATAGACTTCCATATATTAAAATCATCAGTATCGAAAAAAATTTTACTGAGCTATGTCCGTCTGTCTGTACGTCCGTCCGTATGACCGCTAACACGATAACTTGAGTAAATATTGAGATATCTTCACCAAATTTGGTACAGGGGCCAAAATAGATTGGTATTAAAAATGAGCGAACTCGGATGATAACCACGCCCACTTTTTATATAAAACATTTTGGAAAAAAAACTGATTATTTAGTAAATAATACACCTAGAATGTTGAAATTTGACGTGTGAACTGATATTGAGACTCTTGATAAAAAATTGAAATTTTTTTTAAAATAGGCATGACACCGCCCACTTGTAAAAAAATCAATTTTACGGATATTATTACTCATAAATCAAAAATCGTTAAACCTATCGTAACAAAATTCGGCAGAGAGGTTGTCTTTACTATGACGAATGCTTTAAAGAAAAAGTAACGAACTCGGTTAAGGACCGCGCCCACTTTTATATAAAAGATTTCTAAAAGGATTGTGGACGTATAAAATAAGCTATATCTTTGCGAAAATGAGCTTTATATCAATGGTATTTCATTTCCCAAGTGGATTTATAACAATAAATAGGAAAAACTTCAAATTTTAAAAAATGGGCTCCTTTTATGACTAAACAATTTTCTATGTTTCGGAAGCCATAACTCGAAAAGAATTAGTTCAGAATACAATTATTTCTATATGTATTATTGCGTAGCCTTGTAAAATTATTAAGCACACAAAAAAAACAAAAACAGCATTTCAGGTGTACAGCTGGGTATATAATGTTCGGTTTCACCCGAACTTAGACTTCCTTTCTTGTTATATTTAATACGTTCTCTCGACCTGATAATTTTTTTGACGAAAAAAGTTAATTAAATTTTTGGAAAGTTTCGAATGTGAAATATGAGGGTTTTTCCATTTTTAATGATTTTTTTTCTATACAGTTTTGGGGCATTAATCAATTCTTCTCAAATCTACGAAATATTTTAAAAACACCTTGGCAACCAAACAAGGATGATCCGGATGTAATTTCGAAATTATGAGTAGTACCGAAATGATCGTGAAAAACTAGCAAAATTATATAAAAAGACAACCTTGAATTGATCCAGATTTAGTCTCGGAATCAAACCGGGTTTGAAAAGATCTCCAAACTCAGCCGAGATTAACCCGAAACAATATTGAAATTATCCTGAAACTAATTCCAGGTACGAACCTGAAATACTCGCGGAGTTATCCCTAGAACAATTCTTAAAGCATGCCAGAGGAGATCCTGAATTTTTTCTGAAGTATTCCTGAGACTGTTCTGAAAAAAATCACGAAATCACTATCCTGAAATAAATCCGATGGTATTCTTATGACAATCCAGGAATAGTACACATATAATTCCGAAGTTTTCAAGAAAACAATCTCTAAATTACTACATGTACAGTAGTTTATCTTGAGACATTACTGAAATTCATTGGAGTCAGCATCAAAATGATCACGAAACCAACTAGAAATTGATCCCCAATATATCATAAAATATAACAAGTGATTTCCAAGCTATTCGAAAAATGTTCCAAAAGTTGTCTAAATCATCGTTAAAAGCCCGAAATATTCGTCATATTTAGAAAATAGTTTAGATATGTTGCTAAAAAAAATCTCGAAAAGATATAGAAATAGTTGTCAAATGTTGCCGAAAAAGCTCTGAAGTGTTAAACGGTTGCTCTTTCAACTTTTCCAACATTGCGTGGATCATATACGAAATATTGTGATGAGTATTAGTGACACTAAGTGATACTCACATCACTAGTCTGGTGCTAAGTAAATGAAGCCACAACAACAATAAAGCAGACAGTCACTTGTATCTACATAAACGAATCAATCATTATGTCTACACATATGTACGTACATACAGCGGAGAAGAGACGCACAAGCACAGGCATATATCTTATCTGAGATTCTCCCAAAAGTAGGCAATTATCTGTGGAAGTGTCACTCACATATACACGCGCATATGAGAAGCTATACACGTACATCTGTAGTTATAAATATATAGCAGTAACTAAATTAATTCTGGAAACGCCTAGAAGTATGGAACGAGGCAATCGAAGAGTATAAATGCGGCAACAGTAGAGGTACGACAATCAGTTTTATTTAAGCATGCTATCAGTTGCGAAGTATAAGTGTTATTTGAAGTACTATAATAACGGCCATTTTGCATTACAATGTTATTTGAAGTAATTTAATAAAGGCAATTTTGCATTATTGAATAGTGGAGTTATTTATTCAACAGTTTAGTGTTTCCAACGTTAGTAGAAAATTGCAAATAAGAGGAAATTCGTAACAATATTATGATTTATTTAGACGCTTTTGGGAGGAGGAGGGCAGGTAGTTCTTTCCCAAAATTGCTTGTATACTCATAAATTTCTGTCAAGTACCAAATAACATTAGTATTCGTCATATAGACTCAGAGTGGCGGCCACCGTGGTGTGATGGTAACGTGATCCGCCTACCACACCGTATGCCCTGGGTTCACACCCCGGGCAAAGCAACATCGAAATTTTAGAAATAAGGTTTTCCAATTAGAAGAAAATTTTTCTAAGCGGGGTCACCACTCGGCAGTGTTGGCAAGCACTCCGAGTGTATTTCTGCCATGAAAAGCTATAAATGAAAACTCATCTGCCTTGCAGATGACGTTCGGAGTCAGCATAAAACACGTAGGTCCCGTCCGGCCAATTTGTAGGGAAAATCAAGAGGAGCACGCCGCAAATTGGAAGAGAAGCCCGGCCGTAGATCTCTTCGGAGTTTATCGCGCCTTACATTTATTTTTTTTTTTTTTTTATACTCAAAGTTATTACGATTGTTAACATTTTTCTGCTTAAATTTAAGCTAACCAACAACCATTCGGCTAACATGAATGTCTGAGTAGTGGAATCAAGAACTAAAATATTTTTTTTCAATTGCTCGCCAAAATTAGCAGTAGTCTCCCTTTAAATTCTAAACTATACATTAATTCAAAATGATTTATTGTTATTTGTTGAAAACTTCTCATAGAATATTAGGAAAGATATGCTAATAATTTGTTTCAAATGGGATAGGAAAATATGACTAAAATGACCAAATTAGATAATAATAAATGCTTGCTTATATTAAAATTGTGTAATGAGAAAAGTAATCAATTAAAATAAAGAACCTTTTTTATGTTTCCCTGTGTGATATTAATGAGCTCTTTTTGAGCAACACAAACTTGTATAAGAGTAAGTGTGGGAAAAGCAGACAATGTAATTGATATACCTTTAGTGCGATAAATTGATTCTTTGTTTGTTTAGGTGCTTTTCTGAGCTCTGTCCCCAATTAAGCTTGTGGTAAGTAATTTTTATGAAATATCGCAAAAATCCCTTGTTCGTTGTATTAACTGGCGCCAAGTGTTAGCGCCAAGGCTAAGTTAGCCGTTTTACTTAAAGAAAATTGTTGGTAAGTTCTTTAGTAAATTTCTCGAAGAGTTCTAACCTACCAAAGGGCGCTGTCGGAGAACACATTTTTTTAATACGTAGCAAACATGTTTGCGTCAGTTGAGTGCAGACCTGTTAAATAACAATTAAAAATTTTAATGATTATTAATTATAATGAGTTTTCCTCAGCCAATTGTTTAATGATTAAGTACCAGTAGGTATGCCCTTTTAATGATTATTAATTAATTATTTTCATAAAAAATTTTAATTAATTAATTAATTATTTTTAATTGCATAATTAATACAAACAATGTTGATTATTTAAATTTTTTTTTTCGTTTTTATTATGGAATGATAAAATTATTATTTGATTGTTTTAATTATTTTTGATTATTTTTAATTACATAATTAATATAATTATTTGATTAATGTGAATTAATATTGATTATTTAAATTACATAATTAATACAATTAAATGATTATTTTTGATTAATTTTAATTATTTCTGTCTTTTTTCAAGCATATATTCAACAAAATAAAAAAAATATTACAAAGATATTTATATCTGAACGGGCAGTATAGTAACGTAAAAGAAATACATAGATACATAAGAATAACAAACAAGGGAAAAAGTACGTTGTTTTATTAAATACCAACTAATTACACAATATTACACGACATACGGGTTCTATTTTCTATTATTAGGTACAAGGAAGGGGATTAAATATACACAAACAAGTACAGATTATATTAGCGTGTTAAAAAAGATTAAGTGCTGTTTGCATTTGCTTTAAATGAAACGAGTTTTTCAAATGAAAAATTCATCAAACATTGACGCCTTGGAGAATTTATACTGCCTGCGAAATGGAAAAGCCTCTTAAGTGGATCAGACGATGTCAGTAGAGTGTTAAATAATATTGGCGCTTCTTTCAGTATTTGGTGTTTTTTTTTTAATTTCCGCATCTATGAAACAATCGCGTAGGTAGCTGTAAAGTTGACTTTGAACAAGGATCCTAAAAATTTCTTTAGAAGGTGAAAATTGCGCAGCACTTGGGTCATTTTCATTATCTGCAATTAACTTTGAATATTTTTTTAATAATTTATGAATGTGAACAAAGTTATTTAACATCATCCTCGAAATGTAATTATTTCGATCGCGATGACGTTTGGTTAATGTTCGTATCGTCGACTTCAAATGAAAGTTTGCCTTGTTGATAATACAAGCATATGGTTGATACAACTCTTTCATATATAAAATCTTCGAGCAAATCACTGTTTGTCTTCTGCAACACCTTGAGCCAGTTGACTTTAACATTTGGTATTAAAACAGAAGCAGATATTGCAATATTTGCTTCGGGAGCTAAAGAAAAGAAGGTATTGAAACGTTGCCTTAACTGCGCTTTAATTTTTCCGAAATTAAGTTTAAAAATTTATCATTCCTTCTACTAAGTTTCTTTAGTTTTTTGCTTAGTGTCATGCGCACTGGAAGCAAATATCCGTACGCAACGTTTCCTACCCCTTGCAAAAATTGGACTACATTATACAGATATATAATTGTGAATACCCGAATATCAAATTACAGGAAGATTTGTTTGAAGATGATTAGGAGCTTTCGAGCTGGCTTTTTCTTTTGATCCGTTTTGGTAAATAAGTTGGATCACGAACAACGTCGTCCGCAGAGAAATCCGCCATATTTTCTTCTCCAACCATGTTTTCGAGATAAATTTTCTCTGCACATAATTCACAATGTGTAGGCTTATTGAATGGTCAACAAATTTGTACAGATAAATACTTAAGTCTGTGGTGTAATAAGGCAAAATTTACGCTCTCTAATTTGGTTTTTAAAAGTTTTCACAAAAAGTAGCGACACTTGATAATATCAGTAAGAATAAATATTTATCTTATATTTCTTGAGTTAGCACAAGTATGTACATACAATAGTACATTTGGTTTCAGCCACTTATTTCTTACTTCAAACATTTTCTTTTTCATGTTAATAATTCAAAACAATCATGTAATTGGAAATAATTAGATAATTAAAAATAATTAAGTAATTGAAATTAATCAAATAATTAAATTTAATTTTTAATTGTTTGATTAATTTTAATTTTTTGATTAATTTTAATTGTTTGATTATTTTTAATTACTCAATTGTTCTTAATCATATGATTGTCTTTAATTTAAAACAATGGGTACATTTTTTGATTATTTTTTTAATTAATTAATTATTAATTGCTAGGTGCTGTGCAAAAAATTAATTAATCATTAAAATTAAAAAGGCGAACGAAGTTAATTAATGATTATTAATGTTAATGGAAATTTAACAGGTCTGGTTGAGTTATAGAAAATTCTTAAATTACTTTTCACACTTCACTTTAGTATTAATAGGAAAAATTTTACTCAAAGCCGATATTTAAAATTTCAAAGAACTCTTAAATAAACTGAAAAAATACGTTGAGCGAATCAAGAGAAAAATGTATCCCACCAATACAGCGGATAAAAAACACTCAAGGGTACGTTCAGAAATTAATCAGCAGGGCAACCCAAAGTATGCAACAGCATGTTTTTATATGACTCGTTATCATTAAACAAATCAAATATGCATACATTTCATAAAAAAATTAGAAGTTTGAGTTATATTTTACATACCATATATTTTACCATAAATGCATACTTCTGCATATTTTGTAAAAAAAAATAGTTTCGGTTGGTTTAATTCATTAGAATTTATTTCGTAAAGCGAGGAAATTTACATCGGCCAAGTAGTCGCCGCTAGAGTCGATGACCAGTTTTATTGTGATTATATCACACTTGCTAGAACGTACGTGACAGTTCCTAGCATCTTTATCAAATAATTATCTGATGAGCTTTAAGAGTCTGAACTATGTTTTCAAATAAGCCACGACTTCCAAAAAAACCTAAAAAGTAGTATTGGTCGGTTAAAATGGGGAGATATTGCGGGCTAGTGCAAACAATCAAAACAAGAGACTAAGCGACGCGGAAATGCTTCTTTCAGAATATTTCACGATCTTAATGAGGAAACGAATTTATACCGTTTTCTATCTTGTATTAATTTACTTCAAAAATATTAAACCCGAAGTGCCATTTTGGCCATTTGCAAAAGTTATAACGATATCTATTAGCGTGATTACTTTTGGTCCACCAGATAATTTCGACACATAAATGCATATTTAGCTGTCTTGATTTTCCCAGAGGGTGAATTAATGATGTATATTGGAACGGTTTTCCGTTATCTTTTGTCAAATTTAGTTTAGAAGCAGAAGGAAAAACGATACTGATGATGACGCAGCACGGAAACCGGTTTGTCTCCAAACCAAACTTGATAAAGGATGACGGAAAATCATTCCAATATGCATCATATGTAGAAGCTTATAAGAAATACTAATGTACTTCGATTTTAAAAGCATTTTATAAGCGCATAAAATCAGTATTTTCTGGTATGTTGTAACGAGCTTTGGGAAATTCTTGATTATTATTCTGCTAACGTTCGAATCGCTGAACTGGCGAATAAATAACTCCAATATTCAATATGGCAAAATGGTCTTTATTTACAACTTTACTATGGCAGTAGTACTTCATAATTCCAGTTATCGCGTACCTCACTAGTAGCGTGCTTAAATCAAGGTGATTCATTATCGCTTGCACCGCGCTTCTTTTACACTCGCAGTTAGCTTCGTTCACCTATTTCTCCTAAGGATTAGACTTTTCACGAACATGCCTTCTGGAAAAGTTGTATCTCATGGTTGTTTAGCTATATAAATGTATATGTGTGAGTAACAGCTTCTGCTCTATCTTAATGATAACGTAATGTGTGATTTTTTCTCTTTCTTCTTCGCTCTTAACTGCTGAATACATATGTGAATGTGAAATATTCTGTTCGCTTCAAGCTGCTGGTTATATTTGTGAAATATTCTTCTTTGCCTTCTATGTATGTGTGAAAAGTGCTTATATAGTTGTGTTTATTTACTAAGATCATAGCGATGTTTTAAATGCTAATATACGCCACAATATTTTAGGTTGCCCTAGTTATCACTCAACGATTAATAATGAACAGTCGTGTTCGTTGAAAGCACCCAATTTGTTCTTAGAAGCTTTACGTCAAAACCTAGTATCGCTGTAGTTTCGACGTTGAGTGTATAAATGCAACTAATTTTATAGTGAATGAGTTATTTAGTATTCTGGTTCTATGATCTGCAGCAATTTTCAAAGCAGCTAAAAGTTTTTGTTTTCATTTTTTATTTAAGGCGTGTTCACACCTCTCAAAAGGTTAGCAATGGTTAAGTATCTATTGTAAATGCAAATTTAATGACTTAGCAACCTAAATCTATGCGCAGTGACTAATTTTCATTTAACATTGCTCCCGTTGAGCAAAACATTTTGCAAATTTTAGGTTTTATTACTTTAGCTGCGCTTTGATATGATTTCCATAGCTTTTATTACTTTTGCGTTACCGTTAAGAAACAATCAACTCAATTTCCGTTGCGAAAAACCTTCTAAGTTCGTTAAATACCAATTTGCATATAGCACTTTTCTCATATACGATTATGTATTTGAAATCGGATATAATTCTAAATTAACATGCCAGCGTACTCCACTTCTTAAAATTGTAGTCGTAGGTACTTAGTGACTGACAATTTGCTGTATCTGAACTATTTATAATTGAATTTGTACAAAATTAAGAATTGTTTGGAAATGTGTTTATATAATCGTGTACACGTATGTATGTCAAAGGTTTAACAGTTCTCCAAATTGACAAGCCAATTCGCATCGCGTGTCGTGTGCGCCGACGCAGTGAATGAGTATCAATGATTCATACCCCAAAATAGCTACATCAGTCACAAAACTAGAGTTAGTTTTTTGAATCTAAATGGTAACGTAGGTAAATGGTCATTTTTAAAATATAGCACGTTCAATGCATAAGTAAATTTTAAAACGAAATAGTTCTTCCTCTAAGCTAAGGTTAGATTTTGAAGTCTGTATATTAGAAAGCTGTCTACACCGAAAGAAATGAATCTAGTAATACCAACAAATGAAGTCTGTTGTTCTTGAATTAACAGCTGCACAATAAAATTGATCGCTTTATGGTTATCTAAACGAAGTTTTTGTCAAGAGGGCAAACTTTTATGGTAATTTCTACAGATAATAAACTGTTGATCTCAAGCTAACAACATTCTGTAAAAATTACAGGTTCTTAGTCAACCTAACTGATTTTTCTGTTCAAAGAGAACTTCCTGTACTACCAACAGCCATTTTAAATCAGTTTACGTTGGTGTTTGAAGGGTAAAATTAATAATAGTTATTTAACAAAGCAGGTCTAGGCGGTCACCGTAGTGTGATGGTAGCATACTACGCCTGCTACACTGAAAATCCTGCGATCATGAACTGCAAAAAGCAACATCCAAAATATTTGAAAAAAATGGGTGCGTATTCTTCTTTACGCGCGTGAGAAGTAATACTTCTTGTCATCATAGACAAATAGTTTTTAATTGCAATTACATTAATTATAAGTAATAATTTACAATAAAATAATAAAAGAACTGGAAAAAGATAATCAACAAAGTTAAAAAAGCCCAGTTCCAATTTGAAAAATTGAATAAATAGATATTTATTTTCTTACATTGAATGTAAAATAAATTCTTAAATTAGTCCAATGTTATTATTTTTAAATTATGTCCACTGCCAAAGCATCTTCCGGTAATGACTGAATTGGAACATCAGCTATTAGTGGCTTATGATAAAAAGGGCTACCTACGATTGAAAATTTCAGGAAAATCTAAGTACGAAAGGGATTTTTTCGAATAGTTTGGTCCCTGGCTCACTTGACGGAAAGAAACTTCACAGGAACACCCTCCAGGCTGCTTTGCAGGTATCCTACAAATTTGAATAAAAGCAGCGGTTTTGAAGAACATGAGATGCATACAAACATATATACATCCTTTTTTACTTATATAAATAGATTAAATCTCTTTAATGCACACACATTAGCATACATATGCAAGATAGCAAAGAATAGATCTTTTGTTTAAGAATTCAAACGAAACGTAAAAAATTGTTTACGAAGTATTACTTTACAACACATGTCACTAACCGTTAACAACATTAAAACGCATAATCATGTATGTATGTCTAGCTACTATGAAATGAAAATACATACATACATAGATACATACATACCTACAAATGTACACCCGAAGTCAAATAACGATAGTAAATGATGGATTTTTCACCATTCGATCTAAACATGTGACGCAATGTGTGAGGTGGTGAAAGTCCCATTCAAAGCAAGTATGCTCGTAAAGTTTACAGTGAACAATCACACGAACTGCATTTTCAACCTGTTAATTTAGTATTTCATGTTATAATTTCACTCCGGTACTTTTTTCATTAAGCCCCTAAAGAAGTATAATTTAAAATTTTTTTCTTGTTGCTTTGTTTCTATTTTTTAATAGTTTGTGCAGAGTTGATTCAACACCTTTTTGCGATGTATAAAAATGACAGAAATATTGGTTGAACTGACCCGTAATTTGGTTGATTTGAGAAATAAGTTTCCTTTCAGTGAATGGTCTTCCCATATAAACTTTTTTCCGCACATAATATTCACTTAACTAAGACTCCCATCAGGCTCCTATTACGCTCATAAGCAGCTCATATTTTGCTTCTAATATAACTCATTTTTGAGACGTTTATGTGGTTCATATTGGACATTAAAATTGGAACATCCATGATAGATTTTGGAAGCTGGGAATTAAAAAAGGGGAAAGCGCATCCGGGATATTATTTGGAAAACAGGAATTTGGGACAGTGGCGTAGATAACTTTTTGTGATGGGGGGATTTACTTTGACAATTTTATTTTTTTTTTACTTTCAAGTTATTTTTATTGGTTTTTATTTATAATTATAAGAATCAGTTATTATATTGTATAAAACCAAACAACAAATAGGAGTAGATTTTTACTTGGGTGCCCTCAATATGCGAAAAGGTCTTTCAATAATTAAAGAAGGAAACCAAGTTATCGGGATTTTTTCGATAACTTATCTATGACTTCATCAGTTCTGATTGCAACGTCATGATGAATAGCCAGAGCAGCCAGTCCATTCAAGCAGTTCTACAATCAAAAAAATTAGGAAAAAATTACTTTTTTAATTTTAGAATAGAATTCATTGATTTTAAAGTAACTTTAATTACGTACTTCTATTGTCGTGTTTCTCAGAATCGTCTTAATCCATTTCAAACTTGAGAAATTGCGTTCCGCAGTTTATATCGATACCGGTTTCGGTGGCGTCGTGACACAGATTAATAACTATCATGAAAATATTTTTCCTTTCTAATTTTAGAGTGATATAAATGATTTGATACTGCCAGAAGATTAATGACATTTCGAGAAAAAATTAGTACATGAATATGTATAAGTACAATTTATCCAAAAATATATTTTCAATTTCCCATGGGGGTGATCGATCCCCTTGACCTCCCCCCCCCCCCCCCTATCTACGCCACTGATTTGGGAGGGAACCTTCAAAAAAAAATAATCCGACTTCAGCGTTGTTTGAAGGCACACAAACCAGCGCATCCCACGACGGAAATTCTATGGTTACAACGAAAATAACACTAAATAATTACACTGCTAGAAGTCAGGGAATTTGAGAGATCATTCGAGAGGAGCAAAGAAGAAGGCACGTTATAAAAAGTGAAAAAATTAACCTTTTCTACATTGTTGTTTTGTTTGCTCATAACTCATACGTTTTATCATATCGGATTCATAAAAGGCTTCCTGCGATAATAGATGGATTTGGAAATTAAAAAAGTATATTTTAAAAACGATAGCGTAACTTTTATATGAGAATAGTAATTTTTATTTGAGAGAGCGTCGAGTTAAAATCGGAAGCCTTTAGTTGAATTTGAGTATGGTTAGTTGAAAATGGGAAAGCGTCAGAAGTAAATGTGGCAGCGTCATATGGTAATGAGAATAATCAATTGTACATGCGAAAGCGTCAAAGCATTGCAAATGAGAAAAGTCAATTGCAAATACGACAGCTTCACTTCAATGGAGGGCGAAATAGTAGCACAGCTGGTGCGGTATCAGTGTTTGGAATGGAGGGGGATTGGTTAAAATACACGTATGCCCTGCTGTGGAAATGTCTTGTTTTGCTGTGCGCAAATGCTCCATGCCACTCTGGAATCTTATCAGTGGTAGCCCGGTGGTCTTGTGTCTAGAATCGTGCTCGCACATGCTGACATAAATCAACACTGTTTGGAGAATATTTAGAAAAATTGGTTGATAAATCGAAGTAATTTGGCACAACAACTTAAGCCTTCGCAATTCCAATTGTGTTTTCTTATTAACTGTTAACTGTGCTCAATGTCAAATTTAGCACCTTCGTTTACAACTGACTATTCCCACTTAAAAATTATGCTTTCGTAGTCTCATTTCGTACTTTTTTTTTACAATTGGCTATTCTCATTCTTAAAATTGACTGTTCTCATTTCTATGTGAAACATTTCCATTTTCGACTGAATATTCTTTCTTACTACTGACTGTTCTCAATCACAGATGACGATTTCTCATTTACAAATGACGGTTCTCATATGGAAATGAAGATTCCGCAATTAAAATTTACTATTCTCATTTTCATATGACGCTTTCGCATTTAAAATTATTGCTTTCGGATTTAAAACTGGTAAATGTGTAGTCATGTTAGGATTTGACCTCCAAACTTAAGGTATGAAGCAGTAAACTTGTCAATCATTACTGAAAATCTGATATCAAAATTCACACTAAATCAGAAGTAACCATCCTAAGATCATAAGTCGCAAAAATTATTTATTTTTACTATTTCGGTTTCAATGGCCTTCTCACATATTAAGCACTGTACAAAATTATACTTCTCCGCAAGTTAGCCTGAAGTATTATTTTAGGCGTATTGTAAAGCGACAGCGTAGAAAGCCCGAGCAGTGGCTCAAACTTTCCATTGTCTTGGATTTGTGAGAATCTGAGCGAATTCGCACAGATTTCCTTTCTTAAGTAATACTGTGGTCAAAATTAAAAAAAAAATGGAGGTTGCACCAATATTTTATTTCAGTTCGGAACCTGTAAATTGAATTACAATTATTGGAGATATGTTTCATACAAAATATTAAGGCAGTCTTTGAATAAGATTCTGATTCTTTTGTAGCGGCATTCGGGAAGGGTTGATCTACTCCTTTTTATTGTAGTAAATAGAAAACTTGCAATTGGTTTCGGAGGGTCTAAACGATGTTTGTGGTCTTTTGCAGGATACAGTCCGGTACTAGTAAGTCCATCTCGATATCGATTTGATATGACTACGTTGAACCTTCTAGGTCATACAACCTCCCCCTTTAGGTCGCCTGACCCTCGCCTCCCAAAATAAATAGGATTTGCCATGGGTAGGTGAAGTTGAAGTTTAAATTGATTAAGCTAGAAATTGCGCTGCCAACAAACCTTTGAAGAGTTAAAATTTAAACAAAAATTATTTTCTTTTTCAAAAGAATTACATTAAAGCAATAGCGCAGAATGAAAACGTACTTAGTTAAATTCCAAATATCTAACAGCTGAACCATAACACGTTTTCCGATAACACGCTCATGGCTTCTTAGTATTTCGGCGGCAACTCTCACAAACTCTTTACAGTTGTTTGCTATAATTACAACAAAATTTATGTTCCTCACCATAATTACAAGAACTCTCTTATAATTTGTTTCCTGCTTCCCAGTTACTACACACTTCCTTGATAAAACCATTGCAATTACACGTTAGTACTGAGCAAACTCCAAGTTGAAAAATTATGGTTGTATGTGGTTATGCCTGGCCTATGTTGCAGGTTCTTCTGCTTGCGAATCTTTTATCTATGCGCGCTCGTAAATGTATGAATTTGTATGAATTTAAAGATCACAATGACAGTTTTATGAAAATCATTCATGTTTTAATATTTTGCACAAAGGAGGAGAAAATACATTGCTTCTATATGAAAAAGAAGAAAACAAGCAGTAAGAACAAATTACAAGCCTTTAATCTCAACAATGCAGCAGTAAGATGGCATTATTCTGATTCAGAAGATTCTTGGAAGTCTTAAGTGATATGTGGACGAATGTAAAATTTGTATGCACCTGAAAGAAGAAGCTTTTAAATAAAAGCTTAACTAGTATTAAACGCAAAGTCTTTTGCAAGCAAAATATTTGAAAATTTGTTTACAAGCTCTGCCAACTATCATGTATATATCTTAGCTTGCACGGGTACAATTTAGCCGAGCTATGATGGGCTACCATATAAATGGGCCTTGTCTATAACCATGATGGTTTCAACTGCAGAAAATATCGGTGGAAGAATTAATAGCTCATTAATATAACAAAAAGTTGCAGAAGATCAGTAATCAAAATGTATAAAAGCATTTTATCATAGCTTTGCTTCTTGCCATGAACTTTTTATGAAAGCGATATGTCAGTGGCCGCTGTTGAAAAAATCTTCGCTTTTATTTTTTTTGTATTTGGCTATGAACTCGCTTTAAGATACCATCGCGTTGTACGTTATTGTTGCTTCGAAGGTGACTAATTTGAGGTAGTCAATATGCCGAAGATACGGATTGCTATTTCTAGACCGTTCCTGGGTTATTGTGGGACCATTTAGGAATTTTATCTAAACAATTTTTTTGATGCTTCATGAATTTTCCGTAGCCATTTCGGGAATATTTTGAGAGCAGTCTGCTATTGTTCTTAGCTTATTTAGAAACCATCTGAGGCTATTTCTAGGTAACGTTGCGGTACTACTGAGGGACTCTTTGATTCAGATATCATTTTTGAATTCTGTTCGTAACTGCTTTAAAACTTTTTCGGACCCATAGCGGAAAAATTTTGAACTATAAATAAAATAAATGAAAGGCGCGACAAACTCCGAAGAGATTTAAGGCCGAGATTCTCTTCCAAATAGCGTCGTGATCCTCTTATTTTTACCTACAACTGGGCTCTTGTTTTATGCCGACTCTGAACGGCATCTGCAAGATTTTAATGGCAGAAATACACTATTGCTGTATAATTTCAAAACAAATTCAAATTAGCTTCAACAAGTAAGAAAGGCTCAGTTCGGGTGTAACCGAACATTACATACTCAGCTGAGAGCTTTGGAGACAAAATAAGGGAAAATTTCCACGTAGGAAAATGAACCTTTGGTGATTCTAGAATGTGTTTGTACGATATGGTTATGAACTGAAAGGTGTTAATGAGTATTTTAACAGGGAGTGTGCCTTAGTTCTATAGGTGACCCTTTTCGTGATATCGTCATAAAGGTGTACCAGGGATGACTCTATGATGTGTTTGTACGATATGGGTAACAAATGAAAGGTGTTAATGTGTATTTTAAAAGGGAGTGGGCCTTAGTTACATAGGTGGACGCGTTTTTGAGATATCGCCATAAAGGCGGAACAGGGGTGACTCTAGAATGTGTTTGTACGATATGGGTATGAAATGAAAGGTGGTAAGGAGTATTTTAAAAGGGAGTGGGCATTAGTTCTATAGGTGGACGCCTTTTCGAGACATCGCCATAAAGGTTGACAAGTTATAACTCTTCAATGTGTTTGTACGATATGGGTATCAAATTTAAGATATTAATGGGGTTTTAAAAGGGAGTAGCCCCTAGTCGTATATGTGAAGACCTTTTCGAGATATCGACCAAAATGTGGACCAGTTTGACCCCGAACTTCATCTGTCGGGTAGAGCTTATTTATTTATATATGAAATACTGCGAACAGTATTCCTGCCATTATTCTAAGGGCTTTTGATTACGCCCTGCAGAACTTTTTAATACCCATTTACTTAATATGGTAGGTGCCACTCCCACTTTGCAAAGTTTTTTCTAAAGTTATGTATCCTTTGCGTCAAAAAAACCAATCCAATCACCATGTTTCATCAATCTTTTCGTATTTGGTATAGAATTATTGTATTTTTCGAAATTTTCGATATCGAAAAATTGGGCGTGGTCATAGTCGAATTCCGTCCCTTTTTAATACCCATATAAAGCAAATTCCGATAACTACGTGAACTAAGTTTAGTAAACATATACCGATTTTTGTTTAAGTTATCGTGTTAACGACCGAGCGGAAGGACACACTGACGACTGTGTATAAAAACTGGGCGTGGCTTCAACCGATTTCGCCCATTTTCACAGAAATCAGTTGCCATCATAGAAGCAATGCCCTTACCAAATTTCAAGTGGATTGGCATTAAAAGTATTCTAGACAAATTAACTGAAAAAGGGCGGAGCCACGCACATTTTTAAATTTTCTTTTATTTTTGAATTTTGTTGCACTATATCATTACTGAAGTTGAATGTTGACATAATTTACTTATATACTGTAAAGATATTAAATCTTTTGTTAAAATTTGACTTTATAAATTTTTTTTTTTAAAAGTGGACGTGGTCGTTCTCCGATTTTGCTAATTTTTATTTGACAAACATATAGTAAAAGGGGTAACTTTCCTGCCAAATTTCATCATGATATAGTTAAAGAATGCCAAATTACAGCTTGCAAAACTTTTGAATTACCTTCTTTTAAAAGTGGGCGGTGCCAGGCTCATTGTCCAAAATTTTATTAATTTTCTATTCCACGTCATAGGGTCAACCTAAGTACTAAATTTTATCACTCCATCCGTCTTTGGTAATGAATTATCGCACTTTTTCGGTTTTTCGAAATTTCCGATATCGAAAAAGTGGGCGTGGTTATATTCCGATTTCGTTCATTTTAAATAGCGATCTGAGATGAGTGCTCAGGAACTAACATACCAAATTCCATCAAGATACCTCAAGATTTACTCAAGTTATCGTGTTTACGTACGGACGGAAGGACGGAGGGACATGGCTGGATAAATTTCTTTTTTCGCCCAGATCATTTTGAAATATAGAAGTCTATATCTATCTTAATTAGTTACTGCCGTGAGAGGGTACCGTTATGCGAACAAAATTAATATACTCTGTGAGTTCTGCTCAGCTAAGTATAAAAATTGTTATCGCTTTATTATAGATAACAATCGATATCATAATTTTTGGTGTACGGGTTGTTGCCTTCTGTGCAATATTTGTTATTGTTTCGCTTACAGCAGTTATCGTTGAGTTATCGTTTTGTTATAGGTAACCAAAAACAAGAAAATAGTTTCTTATCGATAAAAATCCACCATGCGTAGATAACAATTAAATTAGAATCAGCTGACAACAGAAACATACCGATTATGGTTGTCATCAATAAAAAACGGGTAGCTCGTAAATAATAAAATAGTGGAAGTAGCTCTGAGAGGGTTCGAGGATGATTTATTGAAATCTTCACAGTGGTGATGGTGAGTACGAGTTTTTTGCAGACATCAACACAGTTTAGAGAATTAAAAAACACCGGCTAAGCTGGCTATATCATGTTATGCGACTGAAAGGTGAACCCGCCTACGGCAGCAGAAGAAGAGGATGGTCTAAACTACGCTGGATGAATGAGGTGGAAAGCCATTTAGAAGCCTTCGTATTACCAATTGGCGCCAGCGTGAATAACGAATGATTGGCGCGCCTTGTTTTACGGCCATAACCGTTCAAACGGTTAAGCGAAAACAATTAAGATTAATTTCCGAATGCTTTCGATGAAGCGGAGGTTATTTATTGAATCCACTCCAAGCGATATGCTCAAAATCCCTCTTCGCTTTGTTTTGCGTTGTAGTACCCCATTAATAAACTTATGAGCTCCGCATGCAATGATAAACGCACTTATATAAGAGTAATACGCTTTCGATACAATCTTTCAGGCAGCAGTCCAGGTATTTTTCTTCTATATTGCATCTTGATTACTTCATAAGCTTATCCTATGAGCTTTCTTCCAAGTATATGGCAAGTATTATTCCGACAAGTAGGTATCCTAATATTATCAATTGCAGTTGACACCTGTTGCAATAATTTATGAACAAAAGACTTAAGGCACAAACTCTTCCAAAAGGCAAACAATTTGCTTGCCTTTATCTGCATTTCTTAATCGTTTTGTTTATTTAATAAATTATTATTACTATTATTATAAGAATTATTGTACACATTTCGTGTTGGTAAATGCCACCACTGCGGCAACACAACAATTAGCACACATATGCAACAAATATATTCACATATACCTACAAACATCTGTATATAGCTATCTGCTATTCACACAATTTTCTTTGAAATTTTATAGTTTCGAATTTTTATCGTTTGCACTAAAAAGCTTAAGTTAGAGCACTACTCTGTGTTAATAACTTTTACATACAAAGTGAAAAACGGCATATATTTGCTGTATTTGGGAGTTTGTTTGTGAGTTACGCCCGTAAGCGCAGCACTTAATTGTTATCAGTAGTTTAAAGCAAATGTGCCACAAATTACATTAAACTTCAAATTGTACTAAATTGCTAGAGAAAAGTTGGAAACAAAATCAAAAAATATGCAAAGCTCAACCGAATTCAGCGGCTGAGTTTATGCGCATACAAATTTTATTTTTCTAAGTCAGTTTATTGGGGAAAACTTGCTTGGTTTGCATTGATGCTAAATAAAAATTGATTTCGAGCACCTCACTAACTCCAACTGGCTGTTGCAAATGGGCGATATTCGGGTAATTGCTACCGCAATTTAATTTAAAATTTTCATCGTGTTGATTGTAAAATATTTGGAGTATTCAGTTAGCTAAGGTTTATGGAGTTTGATAGTGAATATAGGAAGCTTATCTCAAGCATTAATCTGTACGTATTTTTACTTTGCAGTGAGCTGCGTTTGGACATGTGCACAACAGAAAGGAAAATACAAAAAAAAATATGTAAATGAGAAAATTTTTTTGGCAAAAAATGCCTGCTTTTGTATTAAATCAAATAAAAGCCGAACAAAGCTTTTTCCGATGCAACCGTCCCCTTTATTTTACACAAAAAAAAAAAAACAACTAAAAAGAAATTTTTAAGTGAAACGGTTTTATTGAAAATAATACTATGACTACCAATAGAATTTGACGTCCCCAACGCTTTTATATAATTGTCCCTTCAACTAGAATGTGATGACTAGTACCAAGGACCTACCTAATTATTTCCTAGCTTTTAGTATTATTATTACTTAATGTAAGTATTCTTTCCAATAAAACCGTTTAAATTAAACATTTTTTTAAATTTTTTTAATTTTCAAATTTTTAGTCTTTATTTAATTGTCTATTATTTCTCATTCTGGTTAGTTCATTTAGTGACTCATTATTACAAAGCCACTTTCCTGACAATTTGTTACAATCAAAGTCCTCAATATATATTTCTTCCAAAGACAGCTGACCAGAGCTCACAGAGTATATTAACTTTGTTCGCATAACGGTAATCCGTAACGCCATAAACTAATCGAGATATATATAGACTTCTATATATCAAAATGATTTGGGCGAAAAAAGAAACTCATTTAGTTATATCCGCCCGTCCATCCGTCAGTCCGTAAACACGATAACTTGAGTAAATTTTGAGGTATCTTGATGAAATTTGGTATATATGTTCCTGGGTGCTCATCTCAGATCGCTATTTTAAATGAACGAAATCGGACTATAGCCACGCCCACTTTTTCGATATTGAAAATTTCGAAAAACCGAAAAAGTGCGATAATTCATTACCAAAGACGGATAAAGCGATGAAACTTGGTGGGTGCGTTGATCGTATGACGCAGAATAAAAAATTAGTAAAATTTTGGACAATGTGCGTGGCATCGCCCACTTTTAAAAGAAGGTAATTTAAAAGTTTTCTAAGCTGTAATTTGGCAGTCGTTGAAGATATCATGATGAAATTTGGTAGGCACGTTACTCCTATTACTATATGTGTGCTAAATAAAAATTAGCGAAATCGGATGACGAACACGTCCACTTTTAAAAACAATTTTTTTTTTAATTCAAATTTTAACAAAAAATGTAATATCTTTACAGTATATAAGTAAATTTTGTCAACATTCAATTCCAGTAATGATATGGTGCAACAAAATGCAAAAATAAAAGAAATTTTCAAAATCGGCATGGCTCCGCCCTTTTTCATTTAATTCGTCTAAAATACTTTTAATGCCATAATTCGAACAAAAATTTACCAATCCTTGTGAAATTTGGTAGGGACATAGATTCTATGACGATAACGAGTTTCTGTGAAAATTGGCGAAATCGGTTTGAAGCCACGCCCATTTTTTATACACAGTCGACCGTCTGTCCTTCCGTTCGGCCGTTAACACGATAACTTGAGCAAAAATCGACATATCTTTACTAAACTTAGTCCACGTACTTATCTGAACTCACTTTATCTTGGTGTAAAAAATAGCCGAAATCCGACTATGACCACGCCCACTTTTTCGATATCGAAAATTACGAGAAAATGAAAAAAATGCCATAATTCTATACCAAATAAGTAAAAAGAGATGAAACGTGGTAATTTGATTGGTTTATTGAGGCAAAATATAACTTTAGAAAAAGTTTTGTAAAATGGGTGTAACACCTATCATATTAAGTAGAAGAAAATGAAAAAGTTCTGCAGAGCGAGATCAAAAGCCCTTGGAATCTTGGCAGGAATATTGTTCATGGTATTATATATATAAATAAATTAGTGGTACCCGAAAGATGATGTTCCCTTATTTTGTCTCCAATGTTATCAGCTGAGTACGTAATGTTCGGTTACACCCGAACTTAGCCTTCCTTACTTGTTATTATCTTGATCCTTGCCGCATTTAGCGGCAATTATTTTTCATAGGTCGTTTTCTATTCATGTATGTATTATGTGTTCCAAATATGAGCCAAATCAGATCACAAATACGATTTGTTCAAATATTTCGATCCATGTGTCACCTATAGGAGTTATTTTTTTGCATTGTAATCGGGCTTTGAACTATATTCCAAATTGCAAGCTTATCGGGAAGTTACTTAAATTTTAGTTACAAAATTCTGTTCGTTACATCGATACACAGAGACAAGGTAAATAAATTCGTTTTAAAATAAAGTGCAGTGTTAACACTTTTCCGAGTAAACTACTTTAAAATTTAGCACCAAATATTGTAATGTGAAAAACTACTACGCCTTTAAAAGTGATATTAAAACTAATTTTGAAGTCAACTCTGTTGCTACTTATATTGAGTAATGGTATTTCACTATGCTTCCTTCAATAATCGGATTGTATATTTATGCCGATCATTCTAATACTTTTATCTTTTTGCAGGCCAAGACACAATGAAGTTTTTCACATAGATGCGTTTAGTGTAATTCTATGTATGCTAGTGACATCGCCACAATCGCGCAAGATGTTGCGTTTGTCAATATAAAGGAACTTCAGATTTTGCAATTGAAGTTTATTTCGTCTTGCCATTCACACACAAAATTTCGTGAAAAATGTGAAAAATTTAAGAAAAGTAGGAACAAGCGGAAAAATAATTGCACTTGCAAAGTGTAAAAACATTCAATCCAAATCAAATGTCAAATTCATCTTCTTATGTTTTCTTGCAACAAAAGTTGAAAGATGGCTACTTTTTCATGTCAAATGGTGTCCTCCATAAAAATACGCGCAAACTACTCATAATGCATAAGATTGTGTTAAAGGCATCTATATGAAAAACTGCGCATATGGCGGGGTTTTAGCTTATTTGATTCTATGCAACACCCCAAACACAGCGCATAACCCGACTATCGGTTATCATTGATGTTTACAGCCATTCACTCCCAGCCATCTAACACAGAACTAAGTGGTTGCGATTTCAAAAAATATCGTTGCTCTCTCGCCGAAAGCATACATGCGAAATCTCTTTATGTGAGTAACTCGGTCACTTCTGAACTATATGGGCTGCAAATCTTTAAAAAAAAACCTTACATATAATTCTAAAATAGACATTTAGTTCTAAATAAAAACCGTCCCATCCATTTCTGAAAATTTTAAGAATTACGTTCTAAACTTTCATTCTCTTCGCAGAGTATTACTTCGACCGAACGCAAATTTAATGCTTACCGGAAAGGGGTGTGATTGTGTGAGTCGTAAATCAACTGCTTTTCTCTTATTCGACTAATGAATTGCTTTATTGCGTGCTTTGTTCATTTCCTCATACATTTAGAGCTTTACAACTCTTCAAGTAGCTAAATAAGAAAATTTAAAAGAAAGGGCAAATTGGCGCTATCACATAAGTATGGTGAAATTAACAGACGTAAACCGTGGACAAAATAATGAGGTGAACTCTGTGTTAAGTTCAAATGAAGTCAATTTTTTACCTTGACCCATACTACTACACGTGTTGGTTTATGTTCCATATGCTCAAAAGTATTTTCGTTTTGTTTTCGCTTTTTTATCGTTTTCATTCGTAAAGTGCCATATTATGGGCTTCAGCCCAGACGAACGAATCGCCTCTAAACGATTTCGTTAAGCAATGTTATTCTCCATAATTTTCTTTCGCCCTTTAAGTTTCTTACTTTATGTCAAACAGGAAAGTGAAAGCAATTGTCAAATGAAATGTTGCCGTGATATAACAAAGTGTAAAAACACTAGAGATTCGTCACTGTGGCGAAACGTACTTCAGTTTCGTAATAGGGAATGAGGCCCTACATCTTTTGTGAGCAGGCAACTGTCTGATTGTGGTCTCTAGGCGAACTAGAAAGTCCAAGGCTAAGTTTTCTATATGCCGGGTAGTCTTTTTTCTCTTCAGCTTAATGAGCCAAAACTTTGTAGATTTATTTAATTGCTATTCCAGAAAAGCAGTCTTCTACGCGACGTTGCAATGCTGGACAATCTTTAGACGGCTCATTTTGAAGACAACTGTAACGTAGCGTTACAATAACGCAAATCCTCCCTGTACTTCCTTATTCACTTAAACCTGAACCTCCCTGTACTTATTTTTCTATAGCATAGCCACCTGAACCTCCCTGTACTTATTTTTCTATAGCATAACCAACAACCGCTTGTACTTATTCTTTTATAGCATAGTCAACAACCACTAAATAGCAAACCAATGAAAATCACAATAATGGTGTGTTGACTTCTCAACCAGTTTGCGGCACCACCCATATAAACACTGAATTTGCATTTTTGCAATTCAGTCCTCGCAGGTGAGCCAGCGGTAGTGGTCATTGTAAACTTTACCAAGTAGAGCAACTAACAGCTGATCGCTCCAAATTTGCACACACAGCCAAACATCACTAATGACCATATTACGGAAATCTTAAGGAAATTCAAGTTAAATTTTTAATCAGACATAAATGTTATAGTTTTGGAATATATAGCATCTAGGACACCTTAGTTGCAGTAATTGAAATAAAATGTTTGCTTATACTCAAGTATTTAATTATTTCTTCTAAATTTATCTTTAATATTGATGCAATGTGATCCAATGCAACTCTGGTCTTCCTACTGTTCTTCATTCCACTCCATTCGAGTAACTATTTTCACGGCCTGCGAGTGCCTTCCACTCTATTCGCAACATAACCTCGAATTAAGCTACCAAACTATATAGTAAACAATTGTAGTGGTTGTCTTTTTAAAGACAAAATTGCCACTCCGGCTAGCTAGCCGAGTGAAAGGGTGCGCTCTCATGGCGCGGGTCACCCTCCACCAGAGTTGGACGACGCGAGTGGTGTCTTCGGACAATCCTTCCCTCCGTCGCCCACCCTGGTGTTGAGCGGCCCGCTGCCTTAATGACCAAATAACCCCCCTCCCTCGCGGCTCGGAGTGAGCGGAAGAGGCGCTGTCATGGCGCGAGTCACCCTTCACCTGGGCTGGACGACGCGAGTGGTCTCTTCGGACTATCCTTCCCTCCGTCTCCCACCTCGGTGTTGAGCGGTCCGCTGCCTTAATGACCAAATAACCCCCTCCCCCCTCAGCTCTGATTTTAGTAGGCTGGCCGGAGCGGAGGAACCACTCCCTCTAGTTAGCTGGGGAGAAGAGGGTGCGGCCGTGGCGCGAGTCACCCCCTGCTGCACCAGGATGACGCGAGTGGTGTCTTCGGACTACCCTTCCCTCCGTCGTCCTGGTCTGGTAAGGAATGATTCGCCGCCCGAACGATCGCACGACCCCCTCTCCGCAGCTCTGGTTTTGGCCGTGAGCCGATGCGTGCGCACAAGGGGCTACCGCCGTGCCGTTAAGGTGCACTTCCCCTCCGCCACGGGTCGACCCACGGCGTCTCGTCTGGTACAACCTCACCCCCCTTACGCACCTTCTACTAGTGTGCAAGTAGGGAGGCGGGGGTGTCCAGCGGTGAAACCAGCACTAACCCGAGTCCTCGCAGTCCCTTCCCCAGGTGACCGACCGGATTCCTATCGATTCTGCCGAAGACTGCCGATCAATCCGATACCGTCAACCGACCCTGCCCGGAACGAGCCACCGCTGTCCAGGTAAACCCCATCGCCAGCCTACTTACCCTCTCACCACGGCCCTGGTACGCGCTCCGTAGCCCACCGCCACTGCCGTCGCATCGTCGCCCCTCTGGTGCCGCCGCTGCTTCCATCCCGCCGGTGCTACACCGACCGTTGGCCGTCCGCCATACTACTGCCGTGCCCATCCCGCCTTGCTGGTGCCGCCGCTGCCCCACTAACCGTCGGCCGTTCGCCATCCTACCGCCGTTAAGCCGCTGCATCCGTCACGCCGCTGCTACGACGACCGTTGGCCGTTTGCCATCCTACAGCCGTTCAGCCGCTGCATCCGTCACGCCGCTGCTACGACGACCGTTGGTCGTTTGCCATCCTACAGCCGTTCAGCCGCTGCATCCGTCACGCCGCTGCCACGACGACCGTTGGCCGCTTGGCATCCTACCGCCGTTAAGCCGCTGCTTCTATCCCGCCTCTGCTTCCGTACCGCATTACGAGTCCGTCCGTTACCCGACCGTTCAACCGCCCTACCGAACCCCCTCTACTCCAACGACCGTTAGCCGCCGCTCCACCCCTTCGCCATCTTGCGACGGAAAGCTGCTGTCCGCCTAATATCTCCAGCCGTGTGTACGTGTGTTCGTAACACATAAATATCCTGTATTTATTCAGTAGGGGTTTGTGGGACCTTTACTCGACTCTGGATTGACTGAGCGTTACCCCAGCCTTAGACAAAACCCACCTCATACAACTATGAATGGGTATTTTTTAAAGGGACTATGAATGGTGTCCCCAAACCGCTCCGGAATTCAGTGTTGCTATCCCTGCGGATAGGGTCCCACCTAGCAAACATATTATCCGTTATAAAACTCCTAGTGCTGCTAAAGTAGCAGTTATCATATCCGGGCAGCGAGTTAACGGCAATACATTTTGATTAAAAATCAAGTTAACAGTGGAAAAACAATATTTGAAATCTACCTTTACCTTTAATTTTGTGTATGAATGAATTAGGAAATGCGATAAATACTCTTGAAGTCAATCACCGTTAGCGGAGAAGAGACACGCTGCACGAACTCATCAACGAACTATGACGCACGTCGTCTATAATGATAAGATAATACGCATTTAATATGATATTCAGCTATGGGAAGCTAGATAATTAATACTTGGTTTAGCTATGAGTGTTTATATTTCGGAACAACCCTAAATTGAAAAAAAAATACATCAGAATCAAATTAAATGATCGTCAGTAGTTTCTACATACATAGAAATGTACAATAGGAGCGTGACGAAGCCTCGCACTACCATGGCCATTCAGTGTAATGTGCAAATATAAAATATGAATCACCTTTTAAACTTAATTATACAAAGTTTATATTTCCAGCATTTGTGATAATACATATATAAAATGCTAAAATAAATACGAGTTAGAATTTCCGGCTACATAATAACCTTTTATCTGGTTTTCTGAGCTTGATGTTTGTGTTTTCCATGTTTTTATAACTTTACACTAGAAACTGAAATTGTTCATATTTTACACTTCGCAGATTCCCATTTCCACATACGACATCCCACGACAATTAAAAACCAAAACTAGAAAACTCTAATGAGCGGCAAACTAAAAGGATAAAGGGCTTTGTGGAGCTGAAAATCAAAAAGATGCTTTCGCGCCGATTTCTAACAATGTACAACTTAAGATATGACAAATGCATGAAAGTTACAAAAGTCAGTTGACATTACAAATATAATAGACAGATTCAGGAAAAAGAGAAATTAACATACAGCGAGCTTCAAGATTACAATAGGGTGCTCCATATCGCAGCATAGGGTTTTAATGTTTGATCATAGTTGGCAAGATCTTTGATCTTTATAAACGATGTTTCCACAACTATAAAATATCCCAAAATTTTAATGTATGCGGACTACGTAAAACTTTTTAAGTCATACGCGTCGGTTGAAGAACGTTCTGTACTCCAGGCGGATTTATATCGTCTACTAACTTGGTATAATGCGAATTTTATGCCACCCAAAATAGAAAAAGTAAATCCATGTGTTTTTCACGTGGGAACATACAGCCAGCTTTCTACACAATTAATTGCCAAACTCTGGAAAGCGTTGATGTTTTTGTCGACTTGGGAGTTACAATGAATTGCAAACTTAGTTTCAACCCTCATATTAATGCCACAATCAATAAAGCGAGAGGAGTTTTAGCATTTGTGAAAACTTGGCAAAAGAGTTTAGTGATCCTTACATTACAAAATCCTTTTTTACATCATTGGTGAGGCCGATATTTGAATATGGATCGATAATTTGGAATCCGCGTTATCAAGTTCATGTAGACAGACTAGAGTTTTTACTTTTCGCCTTGAGAAATCTTCAATGGGACTCTCCGTATAATCTTCCTTCTTACACTAATCGATTAAAACTAATAAATCTTCCTACACTTGCAAGTCGTAGAGAAATGCTAGGTGTACTATTTATGGCTAGACTTTTAAATGGATCGATTTCAAGCCCATTTTTTTGAACGAAGTAAACTTGAATGTTCCATGCCGAGTTTCAAGGCATTATAAACCTATAATTCTTAAACAATGTAGAAGCAATTTCCAACTACACGAACCTTTTCTATGTTTGTGTGAAGATTATAGTTCTCACTCCAGAATAATTGATGTTTCGGAATCGCTCTTTGCCATAAAAAAACGGTTCTATCTTCTCTTAATAATTAAAAAATTATATTTATACTTTTAATCTATTATATTTTGTGATTCTATATTACTCAGCTGATGAGTTTCTTTGTAGCTGAGCTGTTTTAGATCTCGGCGCTTAAGAAGCCACTGCCTCTCAAAGAATCGGTAACAAAAAATTTATAAATAACACATAAATAAGAAAAGAAGAAACAAAAAAAGTATGTATGAATTAAAAAAAACAAAAACAGGATTAGCCTGGTTTCATCGGGCCACTTGAGGGCACTGCGCTGCCACAACGTCGGAGAAAAAAAAAAACAGAAGTTTCCAACAAGGCGCGCCAGTCGCTTCTTCGCTCTACCAACTGGCGCCATTTGGTCACACCAAGGGAGTTTTAATTGTTTTCAACTTGGTCCTTCCAGCGGAGAGAGGGCCGCCCTCTTCCTGCTTTCGTAGCCGGGTTCCGATAAATATATTTTTCTTACCCAGAGCGTTGTCTTTCATTGGCATAACATGGTCTAGTCAGCGTATTCGTTGCGTTTTAATTCGCTGGACTAAGTTGATGTCTGTTTAAAGCTCGAGAAGTTCATCATTAAATCTTCTTCGGTGCTCGCCATCGCCAACACGGAGAGGTCCGTAAATCTTTCAAAGAACCTTTCTCTCGAACTCTCCCAGAACATATAGCAAGACGGTTGATTGACTGATTTTAGGTTGCCGAGAGGGGACTTTACTTTTAAATTTTCTACCTAGTCCAAAGTAGCATTTATTGGCAAGAGTAATTCTTCGAACAGTAGCGTAGTTTCCAGAGCGCAAATGTGCTGAATATTTGCTCGGTGACAGCAGGTTCTTCTTTTCTTCGTCATTCATCATTAAACCTATTTTTCCGCTTCTTTTTCCAGTTTGGAGTAAATTATGGCGCGGAAGTTCAGGCCGATGATATAAATGTCATCGCCAGAAATTGCACGCTTTTGTAGAATATTGTTCTAGGGCGGTTAGGTAATGCAGCTATAATAATTTCCCGCAGCATCAAATTTAAAAATTCGGACAATAGGTGGTCACCCTGTCTGAAACCTCCTTTATTTTCGAACGTCACGGAGAGGTCCTTCCAAATTCTCACTGAGCTGGTGGTGTTGCTCAACGTCATTTTGCACAGTCGTATAAGTTTTGCGGGGAAACCAAACTCAGTCACAGCGGCATAAATTTCCGGTAAGTATTCAACAAAAATATAAAGGTCCTTAAGAGCCTTTCTAAGAACTTAAAATAAGAAATAATAATATTGCAACAATCACTTTTGTTTTAGTTGAGATTTAAAGATTATATAAATATAATGATTAAAAAAAACTGAAACGGCTTAGTGTGTTGAATACAAGCCAGCGACATTATTCTTCATGTACTAGATTGAATGGAAAGATATAAAATTAGCACTTGCGTACGTGATGTTGCAGTTTTTCTAGCCTTGTAGACAAACGTGAAAGTAGAAGAGAAACATTAAGCAAAAAGTCAAGAAAAAGTAATTTAGCTCAACGCATTTGCACACTGTTTTTGTAATTTGGTAAACAACATGGTTTGGAGATAGAGTACTAACCAAGGAACTCCGACTCAAGTTGGTTAGGTTAAATTGAACTATTCTGGTCGTTCCGGGATAATCTCGCATAGACTGCATGCATCCCTACTCAATTAAATTGAGAAATTTTTTTAGCTTTCACAGCTTTGATTTGAAGCTCTTTTAGAGTATTTCAATTCTTGAGTGGTATATCACCAATGCCATTTTTTAAAAAATTCATTCCCGTTAAAATTTGGATACGGTCCTGGTTCAGAATTTGCTGGAAATACAGCCTAACTTAAGTTTTAACTTAAAAAACACCCTATTTCAGGGCATAAACTCTATATATTTTGACGTAAGCTGTGGCGTTTATGAGACGTTTATGAAGTAAGCAGTTCTTCAACCAAATTCTGATACCGAGGCTTTTGAAAAAGTTCTGAGATAGAACGGTATAAAACTGACACCACAAGATTTGGATTTCGAAGCAAAACCCACCAGCGTGCTGGCTGCTGTCGTTCATAGTCGGCTTAAAAAATTTAGGCCCTGCAAATTGGTAGAAAAAAAAAATAATAATAATAGTTATTAAATTTCTTACGTCTATCATAAAGCCCAAGGTATGAGCATGTTCGGAAAATGAGAAGTGGCAGCGTCCCCCACTACTCCTAAATTTGACGATCTTTATAATTCTGAGCATTAGAAAACTTAAGGAATTGCTCAGGTCATTTGAGGATTTTATTCGGTGCCATATCGAGGTTATTTTGGGTTCGTTTCTGTATGGGTGGTTTTCGAGAATTTTTCGGGAAAATTAGGGTATTGTGTTAGGGATCCTATTAGGGGATCATATCTAGGCTAAGTTGATTCCGGGAATATTTCGGAATAATTTCGAGATGGTTTTCGAGATATTTTCAGGGATACCGGGAAATGGTGTTCGGGATCATTTCAGTATTGTTTTATGTATAATTTAAATACTGTATAAGACATACTTCAGTTTGAGAAAATTGTACGGCCATTGCAAGATATATAGGGACTGTTCCGTGTTCACAACTTCGGGCAATTTTGGAGTAGTTTTTTGATTTCTTTGTGATGGTTTTTGGGAGCTTTTCGAGATCACATTTTGAGATCGACTAGAAACCATTTTTTATCATTTCGGAATTGTTTCGCAATCATTTTTGAACGGTTTTCGTATCATATCTGACACCAGCTCATTGCAGCATGTTTTTGCAGATTAAATTCGGACTATTATGAGACTATTTCTGTGATAGATTTAACATCATTCATGTTCATTTTAAAATTGTCTAGTTGAGATATTGTTTTTTGGATTAATTCCGAATTAATTTTGGTCCACTCCTGGATAATTTTAGCATTACTTTAAGATAATTTCAGGATAATTATGTGACTATCGGGATATACTTATTTTGGAGGTATCCTTTGGATATTGTTTTTGGGATAAATACCGGATAATTTTTGGTCTGCCTCTGGATAAATTAGCATTACTTGATAATTTACAGACAATTTTGCGACTATCTAGTTTATTTGTTGACTATTTTGGAGATGTTCCAGGATCAAAAAGCAGATATTTCGGGATTGTTTTAGGAGTCTTTCAGGATCACTTTGGAAAATTTCTAATCAGTTTAGGTATTGCTTAAGTGAGATTTTTATTACGCTCTTGCGGGTTCTTTTCAAGATCGTATTTCTGTATCAGTTCGGAGATATTTTTGAATCACTTCAGAACTATTCTGGTATTCTTTTTCAGATAAAATCCGTATTATTATGCTATTTCTTATCATATCTTAATTCTTTGGGGAATTATTTAGCGACTATCTCTTGATCATTTAGATATTGTGTTCGGGATCATTTTCAAATTGTTTTTGGTATATTTCTGTATTATTTCAGCGTTATTTGTAAATTTCCGGATTTTTTCCGAATTGTTTTCTGCATAGCCAGGAACTATTTTGGGATTATTCACTACCAAAAAGGGGTTAGGTTAGGTTGAGCTGGCCGGTCCATGGCGACCTCACATACACTGAAAAAGTCCGCAGTGTTACCAGAAGTTTGTTTTAACGACCAAATTGAAAACCCCTACCAAAAACTAGGACCTATGTTATAAATAACTCCGCCCTCTTTGCAAATACTTGAAGCTTCCTAGGACTTAAACCACTTGCTGTTTCTAGATCTGACAACTGTATCACTCCTAAAAGCTTTAGTCTTAGCCTGACAAGCGCAGGAAACAAGCACAGAACGTGCTCGATCGTTTCCTATTACAGCCCGCACTTCCTACATCTGCTATTGCTGACGAAACCTAATTTAAAGGCATGTGACGCCAGAAGGCAGTGTTCAGTCAGAATACCCGTCATGAGTCTACAGTTCTCTCTTTTTAATGTTAGAAGCAACTTTGTTAGTCTAAGGTTGTAAGACCTATACATAATTTTCGACACTTTAGAGCCCCGCGCTTGAACACACGCCTTTCTCGCTTGGTTGTCATGTGCACCTCTCGCCAATCTAATTGGGACATCTACGGAGCAAGCTTCAAGGGATGCGCCCTTTTTAGCTAGTTCGCCCGCTTTTTCATCCATCTATTCCCATATGCCCTGGGACCCAATATAGATGTATGCTTCTCCCTGCCCCGATTCTCTCCAGGGACTGTTTACACTCTAACACACATTTAGATGCTATGCTATGCGATATTATTGCCTTAATTGCTGCTTGACTGTTAATATAAAAGTTAACACGATTGAAGCTTAAGCTATTCTCTTCCAGGGTTTCTACTTCTTTGGTTACGGCTATTATTTCCGCTTGTAAAATGCTACAGTAATCCGGGAGCCTGTAGTATTTCTTTATTTTCGGATCAGCACAGTATACCGCAGACCCTACTCTTTCCACTACTTCGGAACCATCTGTGTACAATTGTATCGCCTTCTCCGCCATTTGATCACCCTTGCGCCAACCGTCCACCTCTATTGCGGCCTTAGGATCGCCCTCCCAGCGCAGATAGGGAATCAGGTGAACTACTTTATTTATCTTATTTCTCCATTTCCAGTAGAGAGACTGCCAACTGGGTACATAATGTTCGTTTTTATTTGACTTTTAATTCTTGCTTGCTTCTTTGAGATTATAGCTCAGTTATATCAAGATAAGCTTAGTAGCTTATAAAAATGTGTTTCTTTTTATATTGTGTATAACACTAGGTACATATGTACATACAAACTTACATACTTATATTCGAATAATATACGCACACTGCACGCCTAAGCTAACCTAGTATGTACGCTTGTTTGTATGTCTTTTTTGTTAGACAAATAATTTTTCCATGACATGCCTTTGCCTTTTATGGTTGTGGCGGAAAGTGCCAATTTCAGTTATGGTCACTTAGTGTTAGCTCTGGCATACTTAATAAGGCATGAAAATAGTCGGTTGGGACGTTGAGCAAAGATAATATTTCAGATTCCTTAATTTGAACATTATTTCGTGAATGAGTTGAGGTATTGGCATCAAACCATTTTTGGAAAATTCAGGTGTTACTTTGGGAATACGGTATGTTTGTTTTTATTGTAAATTAAGCAATACGTATTATTTTGGCACACTTCTACTAATTTCAAGGTGTTGCGTTTATTTGATGCTGTTATATTAAATATATACATGTAGGAAATAGAAACTGAAATACTTTGTATAACTTTAACTTTTTTATGTGGTTAAATATTGAAAAGATCCTAAGAAAGCAGAGATAAGATTGTTAGAAAATGTATGAATGTAATAGATATTTTTTTTATACTCAGCTGAGCAGAGCTCACAGAGTATATTAATTTTGTTCGCATAACCGTAATCCGTAACGACATAAACTAATCGAGATAGATATAGACTTCTATATATCAAAATGATCTGGGAAAAAAAAGAAATTCATCTAGCCATGTCCGTCCGTCCGTCTGTCCGTTAACACGATAACTTGGGTACATTTTGAGGTATCTGGATGAAATTTGGTATGTAGGTTCCTGGGCATTCATCCCACATCAAAATTTAAAATGAATGAAATCGGTCTATAACCACGCCCACTTTTTCGTATCGAAAATTTCGAAAAAACGAAAAAGTGCGATAATTCATTACTAAAGACGGATAAAGCGATGAAACACGGTAGGTGGGTTGACCTTATGACGCAGAATAGAAAATTAGTAAAATTTTGGACAATGGGCGTGGCACCGCCCACTTTTAAAAGAATGTAATTTAAAAGTTTTGCAAGCTGTAATTTGGAAGTCGTTGAAGATATCATGATGAAATTTGGCAGGAACATTACTCCTGTTACTATATGTGAGTTAAATAAAATCGTGCAAAATCGGATGACGAACACGCCCACTTTAAAAAAGAAATATTTTTTTAAGTCAAATTTTAACAAAAAATTTAATATCTTTACAGTATATAAGTAAGTTATGCAAACAATCAACTCCAGTAATGATATGGTGCAACAAAATACAAAAATAAAAGAAAATTTCAAAATGGGCATGGCTCCGCCCTTTTTCATTTAATTTGTCTAGAATACCTTTAATGCCATAAGTCGAACAAAAAACCTCCAATCCTTGTGAAATTGGTAGAGGCATAGATTATTTAACGATAATTGCTTCCTGTGAAAATGGGCAAAATCGGTGGAAGCCACGCCCAGTTTTAATACACAGTCGACTATATGCCCTTCCGCTCGGCCGTTAACATGATAACTTGAGCAAAAGCCGATATATCTTTATTAAACTTAGTCCACGTACTTATCTGAACTCACTTTATCTTGGTATAAAAAATGGCCGAAATCCGAGTATGACCACGCTCACTTTTTCGGTATCGAAAATTACGAAAAATGAAAAAAATGGCATAATTCTATACCAAATATGAAAAACGGGATAAAACATGGTAACTGGATTGGTTTATTGACGCAAAATATAGGTAGGTAGTTAGGTAGGTGAAATATAACTTTAGAAAAAACTTTGTAATATGGGTGTGACACCTACCATATTAAGTAGAAGAAAATGAAAAAGTTCTGCAAGGCGAAATCAAAAGCCCCTGAAATCTTGGAAGGAATATTGTTCGTGGTATTGCATATATAAATAAATTAGCGGTACCCGAAATATGATGTTCTGGGTCACCCTGGTCCACATTTTGGTCGATATCTCGAAAACGCCTTCACATATATCTACAACTAAGGGCCACTCCCTTGTAAAACCCTCATTAATACCTTTAATGTGATACCCATACCGTACAAACACATTCTAGAGTCAACACTTGTCAACCTTTATGGCGATATCTCGAAAATACATCTACCTATAGAACTAAGGATCACTCCCTTTTAAAATACTCTTTAATACCTTCCATTTTATACCCATGTCATACAAACACATCCCAGGGTTATCTACCATAGGTTCATTTTGCTACTTGGTGATTTTCCCTTATATTGTCTCCAAAGCTCTCAGCTGAGTATGTAATGTTCGGTTACACCCAAACTTAGCCTTCCTTACATGTTTTCAGTTCAATTCAGAATGCCAAAATAGAAACTTCTAATTTAGTTTATAATTATTTGATAAATTGTTAAAAAACTGTTTTACTAAAAATAAATTTAAAACATTAAAACTAAAAGCATGCCCTACATATATTTTCAAGAAATATAAGTATTTTAATAAATAGCAGACAAAGTATAATGTGGGTTATAGTGGTAAGCTACCTGATTTAAGACTTTGCACTCAAAGACTATTGATGTCCTATGCTGGTTTGCTGGTTTTTGAATGCAGCCTTAATTTTCTGTAAAAAAAGATACAAGATACTAGCAAGTTTCTATTGTTGTTGTTATAAAATATCCTACCTCAATTATGTTGCTCTGTCCAAAAATAAGCCCAATCTCTCTCTCTCTCTTCGTCTGCCCCTACTTCTTCGTTTTCTCTCTCTGTTCGTTATTTTTTCCCTTTTATTCCCTATCCCTCTCATTGGCCTTTCCCCTACCGTTCCTTCCTCCATCCATGCTACATATTCCTCCCTTTGCTTCTTTGTTTCTATATTGGCAAACAAAACACTAAAAGCAAATATCGCCGATGCCTTATCTACCGACAGTATGAAATACCGGTTACCTTTTACTCAATGATTTTTTTCCATATTAAATTAAAATTATCTTCTTAAAAAAGTTTATTGCTTATACTTCATTCGGTGTTCGTGGTTAATTCGGAATCATTCACTTCAGTAAGGACTATTTCTTTGTTATTTCGATATGGCTTAAAAGAAGGCCATTCAGGGTAGTTTCGAGGTTATTTCGGGATGGTACTATTGACAATTTCGAGGTATGATCGGGCCATTTCTGGGCCAATTAAGGGTATTTTGAATAGTTTTTGAGACAAGCGATCATTTCGCTCATTTTGGCGCTACTGGTCTTGGGGACTATTTCTGGAATATTTTGAGATTTAAATCGAGCTTATTTCGGTATTATCTGCAGTGGTCTGGCAAGCAAACTTAACTGCCTTGCAGATGCCGTTTGGAGTCAGCATAAAATATGTAGGCTCCGTCCTGTCAATTTGTAGGAAAAATTGAAAGAAGCACGACGCAAATTGGAACAGAAGCTGGGCTTAAAATCTCTTCGAAGGTTAACGCGCCTTACATTTACTTTATTTTTTATTTATTTTCCGGTGGCTTGAAGAGGAGTTAGGGTACTTTTTGGGGGTCCTTCAGTTGTAATTTCGAGATCAGTTTGGGGAAATTTCGTAACGGTTTTTGGTAATATTTCGGGGTAATTTCTTGGTAACATCAGGATTATATGAGTTCATTCCAGATAACTTCCGGGTCATTTCGAAAAGATACTGGGAACAATTTTTTACGTTTAAGTGACCATTTGGTGCCGTTTCAGAATGGTTTAATGCTTCTGAATTTCTAGGTAATTTTGGGGCCTTATAGTTAAAATGTTCTTGGGAGCTATTTCAGGCTCATATAAGAATTATTTTGCGGCACTTCCATGGTAGTTTGAGAAAGGTTGTCGGGTCTACTTTGGGTTTATTCCGTTGTAATTTGGGGGCCTGTTTGAGGCCATTTCGTTATGAATTTGAGGAATATTTAGGGATATTTTCAGGTTTATTTCAATATTGTTTGTTCAATCTGGCTCACTTCGGGGTCATTTTGGAAAGATTTTATAAACTAACTTGTGTATTTTCCATCGTCATTTGGGGATCAAGTCAGGTTCAGTTTAGGGCAACTTCGAAATAATTTTCGACTATTTCGAGGTTCTTTCGTTATTAGATACGTAAAAACAGTTTTGCTGTTTGGCACTTTCTAGTGGGCTCGAAACTTTGACTACCTCACTATTTTTTTAACCGATGTTCTACTCAGCAGCAGTCTTCTTGTATGCCACGCAAAGCTATTTTGATAAGTTTGCGTCGCTTATACGGATGTTGCCTCAACTGGGACATGAGAGATAGCATCTTAAAATGTTAAGGAATAATCTTTAGTCAGCCAAAGCGATCATGGCAGAATATAAATTGGTATAACGCTGACAATTGCTGCCCAGTAAAGAATATTTATTTTAAATTAAAACTCACAAAGCGCGCCACAGATATAAGAGACCGTCGCTAAGTAAATGACATGAGTACGCCGAACAGAGTCGATTTCAACAAAGTGGCTGGAAACCTTAAAATATATTAAATACTCTCATCGTCTGCGCAGAACTTATCAAATGCATCGTCTACAAGCCGAAGCTTTCTTTTGCATATCATTTCTTACCAAGTCATATCTCATCTTATTTTCATGCAAACCTCATCACCTTGGAACAGCTGAACCTAGGAAAATATTTATGTGGATCATTACGGGACCATAGTTTTAACTTGTTCATTTCATATTTATTTAAAACTACTTTTTTATCGTAGCTGATCTTAAAAGCTTAATTTTAATTAATCTTTGTTTTTGAAGAACTTAAAATTTAACATTTAAGCCGTTGAAAAACGTAAAATCTTATAGTCGCAAAAAATTAGGGAGGTGTCTTTGGTCCTTCATTATCGTTATTATTATTATACCTTTCATGAACATGAAATGGTATATTAACTTTGGTCCGATGTTTGTAACGTTGAGAAATAAAGAAGACAGACTCACCATTAAGTATACCGAATTGATCAGGGCGACGAACTGAGTTGATGTAGCAATTTCCGTCTGTCCGTCTATCCGTCCGTCCATATGTCCGTCCGTCTGTCTCTTTGAACGCAAACTAGTCCCTCAAATTTTGAGACATCTCAATGAAACTTGGTGCAACGATGTATTTTTGCATTATATTAGACATTTGTCGGATCCGGTAGGATCGGACCACTAAAACATATTGTAACGATTTTGCTGCAAATCTTCTTATTTGCCCTTTTGCTAGGTTCGTAACGCTAAACTGTTGAATATATAACTCCAATATTGAATAATGGAAAAATGGCCTTTATTGAAGTACTTCACAATAGCACTCAAACTGTGCAACGAATAGCTTAATAACCAAATTGATAGCTTAAATGAAACTCTACTATTCAAAATAATACTGCTATTGCTCGCTAGATATCGTCTTAGTCGTAACTGCTTCACAACTCAAATCAAACTGAATTACAGCGCCTCTACATCTGTCGCCTTTTTACACTCTTTGGTTTCCTCGTTCGCATTTTCTATTCTACTAGCATTGTACATGAGCTCTCAAACTTCTCAGCTATAACTAAAATTGCACAATTTTATACATCTTTTAGGCGCTTCCAGAACCTACTAGTCCAGTAGCTCTCAAACTTCTCAGATATATGCATGTGTTAGTGCATTGACTCTCCGCTGCTCGTATTCGTACATGGTACATATGTGTTGACGCAATTATTTATTCGTTTATGTAGATACATAATGATTGAATTATTGATGTGAATGTTTGTAGTTTACAGACTCTCGCGCACACATAGGCGTATAAGTAAATGCATCTGTGTGTGACATCTCTCGGCTGCTTTATTTATGTGTATACATGATTTGATTATTGACGTAAATATCGCTTAGCATCGCCTTAGTGATGGTGTAGCTTAGTGATGCTAATATCCGTGACAATATAACTCCCATACAACCGATCGTTCAGATAAGACCATTTTCGTCATTCCTGCCGCAATTTGGAAAGTATAAACGTGAAACTCGGTGATATATATTCTAACATATCATAGAAGATATCCTGAGAAAATCACTTTGATCGGAGCTATATACAGTTATATCCCATACAACCGATCGTTCAGATAGAAAGATTTTTGGCCATTTTTCCCTTAGTTTCCAATATAAAAACGTGAAAATTGGTGATATTTATTCTAATATGTCATAAAAAATTTCCTGCAAAAATCATTTCGATTCAAGCTATATAATATATATTCCATACAACCGATCTTTCAGATAAGGGGGTTTTTTGCCATTTTTTTATATTTATCTTAAAATCGTTTACGTATGTACATCTGTTCACTATATATTTATAATCTTATACAGCGCATTATTTGGAGATTACGAATGGGATAAGATTATTGTTCAGCCCCATTCATGAAAGGTATGAAGTCTTCGGCACAGCCGAAGACAGTCCCGTCCTTACTTGTTCTTATTTTTATTTTTATTTTTTTCAGAAAGTGTTTCGAAATCTTTTCTGAACTTTGTAAACGATTCAGCTAAGTTTCTTGAGTTTATATCTGTGTTAGATAGTCCAGATCCAAAATGGCATAGAGGCCGGAAGAAAAACAATTTTTTTTAATGTGATACAGTATAAGAAATTAAATACATATCTTTCTAGGTATTATCTCAGTTATTGTCATGCTTACTTACAACAACTTTTACAGTTACATTGAACCGAGTAAGCACAAAAGGTAGAACAAGGGGTAACATACAAAATGTACCTTCATTACACTCTAATTTTAATTAGCAGCTAGAGCTTATCGTATGTTCAAGTATTTATATGAGTTGTGGCGGAATTTTTAAGGTCATAAATTATTATTCAGATTGAAATTCTATTTCATATTTTTTTTTTAATATTACCTACTGATAAAGAAGTTCAATGACTTAATACGTATCTTGTATTAGAGCCGTTTTAACGATTTTGGCGCTTCCGTATTTGGAATCTGGCGTGTATTTTTTTGGGTATGTGTCCCATTTTTGAAGTGGGTAATTTTGAATAAGGGGACTATTGTGTATGCCTATTTGACATATTTTTGCAGACGGAGAAATTAAGTACGTGACAGACACTGCACTTTACGCAGTGCGCCTTAAATAACTGTCTTAATTTTATTTATTAAGATGATGTCATCGTACCATGCGAATCTTTAATTTTAGAAGCAATTTAGAAAAAAAATCCAGTGGGTTAGGGGGTCAGAATATACCCGCGGTAGGTATGCCTGTCGTAAGAGGCGACTAAAATACCAGATTCAAGGGGCTGTGTAGCGCAACTCTTTCAGGTTACCTGCGCAATATATAGCTTCTCCAAACCCAATTGTCAATCCCACCTATACGTGGCAAATCCTGTTTCACCACCAGACAAGGCTCTGGCGACCCCATGCTCCTCATGGAACTTGGGGGTGGGGAGGTAGGGATGGCCTGAAAGTTTAATGTGGCCATATAAATCGTTCCCGAGATGGTCGGGTTAGCACCTTAATGGTGCTGTGTTACCGGAGCGTACCGGATCTGTATCCGGAAAAGGAGCATCACATCGATAATACTCCCCAAAACCTTCGGGGAGTAACCTTATCGCTACAACAACAACAACAAGCTTAAATTTTTTTTAAGTTTCTGTTTTCATGCTTATGGCGCATATCCAATGTTTACGCTGGGTTGTGATTTTCACTTTTCCTAACGCGAATACTTACTCCGAAAGAGATGACTATGACACAGTTGGAAATCTAGACGGATTGTACTCTGAAAACTTCCTTGGAGCTTAACTTGATACCGCGATTCCCTGTCCTAATGTAAGACATTCACACAGCCTCATGACCGCATTTCATATTCGGGGTGCTCATGGTTTAGTGAGTTGTGGTATTCAATGGATAATTACACCACTTCATCTTTTGGTTATTGACTTACCTCGATAACCCCTGTCCACTAAAGTGAATAAGTTGTAGGAAATGAAACAAATTTTTGAAAAAACTAGCAATCAATGCCAAATGAAATTCCTCGATGTCCAATAGGCAGATACAAGTTTGTGTCGCTCTCAAAGTACAGACTTGACTTAAATTGCTTTATTAACATAAATATTTTATTTTGCATCAATTTATCTTACATAATTTTCAGAGTTTGTTTATTTTTTTATAATCTGCTAAAAATTGTTCAAATTTCTCTTCAAAATTTCGAAAGCTAGAGAGTATATTTTCCAAATTATTATTTATGCTGGTTAAACCGGTCCCGAACTGAAAAGAAAAAAAAAACATATTTGTGAGGGATAACATTTTGGTGACGTGCATTAGAATCAATGGAAATAACGTAATTTGACATTAATGCGATTTTGAAATAGAATTAGTGTAAATTACATTAATTCCAAATCCGAAAGAGAACTAATGTCAATTGACTTCAATACACTTTGGGACTATTTAACGCTACCCATGAAAACGGAGCTGGCAGTAATAAGACTAGTACCTTGTACACAGGGTATTATAACTTTTATTAGATAACGGTTGGTTGTACAGGTATAAAGGAATCGAGATAGATATAGACTTCCATATACCAAAATCATCAGTATCGAAAAAAATTTGATTGAGCTATGTCCGTCTGTCATTTAACACGATAACTTGAGATATATTCACCAAATTTGATACACGAGCTTATCTGGACCCAGAATAGATTGGTATTGAAAATAAGAGAAATCGGATGTTAAGCAGGCCCACTTTTCATATGTATAACATTTTGGAAAACACAAAAACCTGATTATTTAATAAATGTGTACACCTAGAATGTTGAAATTTGACGTGTGGACTGATATAGAGACTCTTGATAAAAATTTGAAAAAATTTTTTAAAATGGGCGTAGTACTCCCCACTTTTGACAAAAAGAATTTTGCAATTATTACTAATCGTAAATTAAAATTGTTACATCTATCGTAACAAAATTCGAGCAGAGACTTTGCCTTTGCTATAAGGAATGGTTTGAAGAAAAATTAACGAAATGGGTGAAGGACCACGCCCACTTTTATATAAAACTTTTTTAAAAAGGTCCTGGATGAATAAAGTAAGCTATATCTTTAGAAACAAAAGGTTTATATCAATGGTATTTCATTTCCCAAGTAGATTTATAACAATAAATTGGAAAAATTTCAAATTTAAAAAAATGGGCATTTCACCACCCTTTTATGCCAAAGCAATTTTCTATATTTCGGGAGCCTTAACTCCAAGAAAAAATAGTTCAGAATAGAACCATATGTATGTGTATTATTGCGCAGCCTTATAACACTATTAAGCACACAAAACAAACAACAACAGCATTTCAAGCGTACAGCTGGGTATGTAATGTTCGGTTACACCCGAACTTAGACAGCTTAAAATTTGTGCGACTTTTATTCTTAAGATCGGCAATGATGTCCATAAGAACTTTTGACATTAATTCGCTTTTGGAAAAAAAATGTATGTCAAATCGGAGAAAAAGTTTTTCTGAATTTAATTCGCTTAAACAAAAAACTAATTGACGTTATTTCTCTTTTGGATTTGGAACTAATGTCATTGATCCTGTTTGAGATTAAATCTCCTTCAAAAGCGTATCTATGTCAGTTGATGCTAGTTCCATTGAGACTATTGCACGTCACCAAACTTTTGCTATAGTTTTATTTGAGAGTTGAACGATATTAGGAAACTAAGTACTTGATTGCATAACAAATAAAAAAATTGCTAAGACTCACTACTATTCAATGAAGTTTAGCCTGTGTGATATTTTAAGCAAATTATTATGATCGGGATTTGGTTGTGTATGGATTATGTATTTCGTCATTATGTAGTCGGGATTCTTTTCGATTGAGTCGCTCTACTGAGTGTTTGTGCTAATATCAAAGCTCCAACACGAATGCACACAAAGATTGGGCCTCAGAAAATAGTTACAAAAAACAAGGGGTCGGAAAAATCGCTCATTGATAATTTTAATATTTATCTATTTCGCTGAATTCTCAAAATTCCTGATAAATTTATTTCTACTAAAAAGTAGGTAGATTCAGCCTTTCCTTCCACCCGCGGACAATTTTTGAAATAGAAGGTTTAATGTGGCCATATAAATCGTTCTCGAGATGGTCGGGCTAGTACCATAATGGTGCTTGTTGCCGGAACGTACCGGATCTATATCATGCAAACGACCATCAACATCGATGACACTCCCCAAATATTGTAAATACAAGAACAACATCTCTTCGTGTCTGCTTCGTATCCTTACGGAACTTCTATGAAGTCATGTTTTTGGAGCATTTGCGTGCCCCCAGTGTATTTCTTCCAAAAAAGCTTCTTAGTAAAGGCTCATATATGCGATTTCCATACGATTTATTTACTAATCTAGCTTGCAGATGCCATTCGGAGCCTGCGTCAAACATGTAGCTCCCAGTAGATTTTAGGAAAAATTAAGAGGAGTACGACGCAAATTGGAAGATAAGCTTGACCAAAAATCTCTTTGGCGGTATCAGGCCTTATATTTATTTATATTTTTTTCGATAATTGTAAACATTATTATTATGTAAAATTTATGTTTCATGACTTTGTCTGCTAACCGTGTTTAAGCCCCATAAAATATGCTTAAGATTATATCATTTCATGAAAAAGCTTCTTTGCATAAACGCATACTTGAAAAGGACGTTCGAAGGATATCGGCAACTACTTTTTGCGATAGTTAGACTCTTAAGTAGTGTGTTAAACACCTTCTTAAGTAGCTCCCTTTTCACATAACGAACCCAGATAGCTCACTTGATTAATGTTTGATAAAAGACAACTCAAGCCTCTTTAATTTATTATTAATAACTCACCGCTTTTGCCTCTCCATTGTACAAAGTCATCCCAAGAAATAAGATTAAGAAAAAATATACAAAGTGGAGCTTCATTTTTCTCTGTGCTTTTGTTGGTGTGTTGCGCTCTTACACTGACATTAACAGCGAACTCAACAATATTTATATGGTTTGTGTAGAAGTAACAGCTTATCTCGTTAAAATGAAAATTTCGTTTTAAAATATTTTTTTTTTTTTTACAAATAACTGATAAATAATTTCACATCAATTATTTATTTTATGATCTTCCATATTTTATTTAATTAGGAAGTAATCAAATTCGTAAAGCTTATCAGATGAAGTGCAGCTAGAGAGGAACAAAATATTAGCGTCTCGAATTTAAAAATGGAAAAATTGCGGAATCGGATATGAAAAGGAAAAGAAAAGAAAGAAAAGGAAACGAAAGCTTGTGCTAGGAGAAAATATGATTATTATCATTAACTGACGCTGAACCGCCTAAGCGATTTTGGCCGCTTCATAACAAGTCACGCCAGCTATTCCTATTCTGCGATAATTGACGCCAATTGGAAGCAACAAGAGGTATCGAGTCTTCCGCAAAATGACTCTCCAAACTTAGTAAAGATCCCCCCATTCCTCTCCCTCAAAACTGCGGTGTCGACTGAAAATATTAATTGGCTGGAGCGAGTTCGTCCATGCCCATAACATGACCTAGCTAGTTTTGGCACTGTCCTAAAGCTCATCACTATACCTTCACCACTAGAGCGTGTTTTTTATTTGTCGATAGAGGACTTTCACTTTTTCAATTGTCTTCTAAGAGAGAGAATAGGAGAGGAAAAATAAAATGAGAGGGGTAAATGAAAGATTAAAATTCAAAACCGAAGCCGTAACCGAAACCGGACGGCATGTGGTGAATTTGTAATCGAAGTGTTACCGGTTCGTTATCGTTGAGTTATTGGTTTGTTATATCCCTTATATCGCCGAGTACCTTATATGTACGAGTAACAGATTTGTTATTGTAAGAGTATCGATATTTTTTCAAAAAGTGATCGATATGGTATCAACAAGTTTTGGTTTGTTATCCAAGTGCTACTATTATGTTTTTCTGCGAAAAGTTATCGATTTGTTATCATATAATTTATATATTAATATCTATATGGTATTGACGAGTTATCGATTTGTTTTCCAAGTGTTATCAATAATAACGATAACAAAACATATCAACTTTACCGACGTGTAATGGATTTTTTATCAAAAGAGTATTATCAATATGTTTTGAAAAACTATCGATTTATTATCAAAAAGATATGTGTTTGTTATAGTAATGCCAACCATTTTTATCGGAATTTTGTCGATTTGGTTTAAAAAAGTTATCTGTTTGTTTATTTCGAAATTTATCAAAATCTTATCAAAAGTTATAGATTTGCTGAAGCCATTGAGTTTTCGTCGAATTATTATCGATTTGTAATCGAAAAGTTAGCGATTTCCTATCGTGCTTGGCAGCAAAATTTTAATTGGTATGTTATCGATTTATTTTCGACTACTCATTTGTTTGTTATGAAATACATACTGATGTAACTTCATTATAAAATCGATAACATATCCGTAACCTGTCGATAACAAATAAGAAGCCAATTGGACGGCGTCATCAAGCTGGTTAGAATTGTAATAATTTGCCATAGATAAAACAAGTAAATACTTCCTTTATGAGAGAAATGAGATTGTGAGTGAGTGGCAGGATATGAGGGAATACTCAGCGCAAAACGGTAAAGTTAGTCAACTTATAAGTGAACTTTGAAATAAGCATCGTCAAGAAAGATTCTTTCAGAAGTCCTGTACTCGATTTTTAAGCAAATAAGGGGGTTCTTTGAAATAAATGAATACAATTTGCGTGGTGCTCCTTTTTAATTTTTCCTTCAAATTGGCGGAAAGGAACTTAAATATTTTACTCCGGCATCCGCAAGGCAGATGAATTACACTGGGAGTGTTTGCCAAATTGTTTCTGAGGGGGGATCCTGATTAGAGAACCTTTTTTCTAATTGAAAAAAAAAACTTTTCTAAATTTAGGATGATACTTTTCCCGGAAATTGAACCCAGGACCCACGGTGTGGTAGGTGGAGCACGCTACCACCACATCACGGCAGCGGTGTCCCTTGGGCATACAAAACTTGCCCTTGACGCTTTTCTTGATATCGAAGGAGCGTTCGACAGAGTCCCGCCTGGAGCCTTTGATAATACCCTGGTTTGCTTGGAAGTGGGGGTGGTAGCTCTGCTTTAACTCATTAACCAACTTCTGTGCAACTGAATTGTTGCAGCGCAGGGGCACGGGCCACAGTATAAAAAAATTAGTACCTGGGCGACCGAGCTTTGCTCGGCAACGTTTCGTTGTGCTGAGAAATCTTTCTAATAGTAATCTGTGAGAAATTGCAATTATTCATTTAAGAGAAAATTATTTAAAATTAAGTGGAATCATATGTAAGATTTTTACTATGATTTTTAACTTTAATGTTCTCCTTTAAAGCTTTAATAGAATTAGAGTGCTATTTCGTCTAACTACCCCAACCCTAAATGGCAACCCTAGTCAAAAATGTCCCTATTGTAATGCCGAGTGAAATACCTTTCGTTTCGTGATACCCATATCGGCATATCTCATGCTTTTTTTAAATTTCGATTAGGTGGCAACCTTGTGAAACATTCTGAGTGGCAATACCTAGGTATAAAGTCTTAGAAGGTGATACATTATCTCTGTGCCAAATTTCAATTAAATCGGTTGAGCCGTTCTCCAGATCGTTCGGCTAAACAAACAAACAAGAATTGCTCGTTTAAAGTTATAAGATATACACACCCTTCTAGCTTTTATCTCATTTATTGTCAAGCTTACTTACAACAACTTTTACAGTTACATTGAACCGAGTAAGGACAAAAGGTAGAACAAGAGGTAACATACAAAGTGTACCTTCATTACACTCTAATTTTAATTAGCAGCCAGAGCTTATCGCAAGTTCAAGTATTTATATGAGTTGTCGCGGAATTTTTAAGGTCATAAATTGTTATTCAGATTGAAATTCTATTTGAAATTTTTTTTAATATTACCTACTGATAAGGAATTTCAATAACTTAATACGTATCTTGTATTAGGGCCGTTTTAACGATTTTGGCGCTTCTGTATTTGGAGTCTGGCGTGTATTTTTTTGGGTATGTGTCCCATTTTTTGAAGTGGGTAATTTTGCAAAAGGGGACTATTTTGTATGCCTATTTGACATATTTTTACAGACGGAGAAATTAAGGACGTAACAGACACTGGACTTTAGGCAGTGCGCCTTAAATAACTGTCTTAATTTTATTTATTAAGATGATGTCATCGTACCATGCGAATCTTTAATTTTAGAAGCAATTTAGAAAAAAAATCCAGTGGGTTAGGGGGTCAGAATATACCCGCGGTAGGTATGCCTGTCATAAGAGGCGACTAAAATACCAGATTCAAGGGGCTGTGTAGCGCAACTCTTTCAGGTTACCTGCGCAATATATAGCTTCTCCAACTCCCAATTGTCAATCCCACCTATACGTGGCAAATCCTGTTTCACCACCAGACAAGGCTCTGGCGACCCCATGCTCCTAATGGAACTTGGGGGTGGGGAGGGAGGGATGGCCTGAAAGTTTAATGTGGCCATATAAATCGTTCTCGAGATGGTCGGGTTAGCACCTTAATGGTGCTGTGTTACCGGAGCGTAGCGGATCTGTATCCGGAAAGGAGTATCACATCGATAATACTCCCCAAAACCTTCGGGAAGTAACCTTATCGCTACAACAACAACAACAAGCTTAAATTTTTTTTAAGTTTCTGTTTTCATGCTTATGGCGCATATCCAATGTTTACGCTGGGTTGTGATTTTCACTTTTCCTAACGCGAATAGTTACTCCGAAAGAGATGACTATGACACAGTTGGAAATCTAGACGGATTGTACTCTGAAAACTTCCTTGGAGCTTAACTGGATACCGCGATTCCCTGTCCTAATGTAAGACATTCACACAGCTTCATGACCGCATTTCATATTCGGGGTGCACATGGTTTAGTGAGTTGCGGTATTCAATGCATAATTACACCACTTCATCTTTTGGTTATTGACTTGCCTCGATAACCCCTCTTCATTAAAGTTATTAAGTTGTAGGAAATGAAAAAAATTTTTGAAAAAACAAGCAATCAATGCCAAACGAAAGTCCTTCAAGATGCAGATACAAGTTTGTGTCGCTCTTAAATTACAAACGCGACTTAAATTGCTTTATTAACAGAAATATTTTATTTTACATCAATTTATCTTACATCATTTTCTGAGTTTGTTTATTTTTTTATAAGCTGCTAAAAATTGTTCAAATTTCTCTTCAAAATTTCCAAAGCTAGAGAGTATATTTTCCAAATGATTATTTATGCTGGTTAAACCGGACCCGTACTGAAATGAAAAAAAAAAAAACAAATTTGTGAGATATAATATTTTGGTGACGTGCATCAGAATCCATGGAACTAACGTAATTTGACATTAATGCTATTTTGAAAGAGAATTAATGTCAATGCCATTAATTCCAAATTCGAAAGAGAACTAATCTCAATTGAATTAAATACACTACTATTTAACGCTGCCCATGAAAAACGGAGCTGGCAGTAATAAGGCTATGACTTGCATTGCGCTTGTTAGTTCAAATGTGACCTTGAGCTGGCCAAATAAATTTTTTTTTATTGGCCGCAGCGAAAAATTTTAAATAAAAATTCGCGCAATTTTTAATTCCATCTTTTCTTATTATATTACGACACGATATAAAGAGATTCCAAAAAGCGCGGTTTTTTATTCCAAATTTTTGCCTAAGGCGATTTTTTTTTATTTTTGGAATTTATTCGAAAATTGCATCGTAATATGAATAGAAAATTTGGAATTAAAACCCCGCGGAAAATATATTAATATCGTATCGTAATATGAATAGAAACTTTTTGCCTGCGGCGTTTTTTATACCCAGCTGTACTTGTACAAAGGGTATTATAACTTTTTTGGATAACGGTTGGTTGTACAGGTATAACGGAATCGAGATAGATGTATCCTTATATAGCTCAAAATCAAAAGTATCGAAAAAAAATTTGATTGAGCCATGTCTTGATAAAAATTTGAAAAAATTGTTTAAAATGGGCGTAGCACCGCCCACATGTGACAAAATGTATTTTACAAATATTATTAATCGTAAATCAAAAATCGTTTAACCTATCGTGACTAAGTTCAGGCATAGACGTTGCCTTTACTATAAGGAATGTTTTGAAGAAAAATTAACGAAATCGGTGAAGGACCACGCCCACTTTTATATAAAACATTTTTAAAAGGGTCGTGGATGAAAAAAATAAGCTATATGCTTGCAAAGAAGTGCTTTATATCAATGGTATTTCATTTCCCAAGTGGATTTATAACAATAAATTGGAAAAACTTCAAATTTACAAAAAATGGGTATGACACCGCCCCTTTTATGACAAAGCAATTTTCTTTGTTTCGGGAGCCTTAACTCGAAGAAAAATTAGTTCAAATAGAACCATATGTATATGTATTATTGCGCAGCCTTGTAACACTATTAAGCACACAAAACAAACAACAACAGCATTTCAAATGTATGTAATGTTCGGTATGTAATGTTCGGTTACACCCGAACTTGGACACCTTTACTTGTTTATTATCTATATATTAGTACGCTAACAAAATTTCCATACATACTGTTTCTCATACTTAACATACGTAAAATCATATAAAAATTATATGAATCGAATCGTATGGATCAGCCGCTGTGCATAGGCTTAAATTTGTTAACAAATAATACTCTATTTGTTTATAATTAATAGAAAAAGTTTTTTGTAAATTCAAACAATTCAAGGACTAAGTATACAAGTGCTCTAAAACACAAACCAACATATTATGTAACCCCACCGAATTCGAAATTCGGAAAGCTACTACGCAGTGTTGCTAAAATGTTTCACCACATATGCGTACGTGCCAGACGGTGAACATGATTCCCCATTGTTGCCACTTACCTATAGTGGCCTCTACCAAAATCCTAAAATATTGTTCCAAAATAATTTGTAGCGTACAAAAAAAATTAAATAGAATTAATTTTCGACCGGCCCATTTTATTTTAGCTGCTTTCAAAAAAATATGAAATCACAATTATTGAGTTAACTTTTGTTGAATCTAACTAAATTTATTTAAAACAATTAATGGCAAATTTGCCAGAAGATGTTTTTGCATTTGCAGATTTAATCCTCATTTTAGATAAAGTACGTCTTATACTGAACAAAAAAAAAAAAAAAAAAATTGCTACAAAAATACAACATTAAATTTTTTAGATTATCTTTTATGCTAATTTATTTTATTATATAATCTTTTATTTCAACTTATTTTATTATTATTGAAATGCAACTTGACTGATTCGGAAATTTTCACGATGTATAAAAAATAAATAAATGTAAGGCGCCATAACCTCCGCAGAGATCTCAGGCCGAGCTTCTCTTCCAATGTGCGTCGTGCTCCTCTTTATTTTCCCTACAAATTGGCCGGACGGGACCTACATGTTTTATGCCGACTCCGAACGGCATCTGCAAGGCAGATGAGTTTTCACTGAGAGCTTTTCATGGCAGAAATACACCCGGAGCGCTTGCCAAACACTGCCGAGGGGCGACCCCGCTTAGAAAAATTTTCTTCTAATTAAAAAACTTTATTTCTAAAATTTTGATGTTGCTTTGCCCGGGGTGCGAACCCAGGGCATACGGTGTGGTAGGCGGAGAACGCTACCATCACACCACGGTGGCCGCCGTTGTATATTAAACGAAAAAAACGTTTTTGAGTTTAGGTCAAAACGGCAACTGGCATCACAGCGGCCGTATTGCATAGGCAGTATATTACCCACTTTATTTATTATAAGGCTAACTTTTTTGGATTATATGCCCATTAATCGGATGCTTAGATCCCAGAACCCTAATTTTATGTTATGAAATCAAGTTATGAAATCAATTTTATTTTAGTAAATATATTTGCGTGAATAATTTCAATGTTTTTGTTCGATTTTCTTTTCTTTCTAATTTATTCTGCTTTATTATATCTTAGTATTATATCGTTCACAGACGATATTTTATGGTAGATATGGTCATATATATTCATGAAAGGATGAGGAGTGTTTACAAATTTAATACAGATTAATTACGTACATAAATATCAATGGGAATCCCAACATTAAATATCCGAACATTAGAATCTTCATATTTCCACAATGAAAATATTAAAACCCGGAAAAAGTCTAAGTGCACTTAATGCGGTTTTATATGGAACTGTTTATTCACTTCACTTAATTTTTTCGCACTTCAAGTACTTTATTTTTTTTTTCTTTCATTAACATTTTTTTAGTAAATTCTTCCTTGTTTCTCATTACATATTTTTTATATTTTTATTTGATTTTTTATGAAGGCATACTTTATTCCATTCGAAATTTTCGTTTTGCGTCACACTTACATATTACATATGTATTTATACAAAATTAAACTCGGTAAAGCGCCAATTGCATACCTAACGGGTGGTGTGAAATAGGCTAAATTCCTTTTGCAAATTTCTTCGTTTTTAACTAAAAGTTCATTTTTTTTTAATTATGACACTATTGAGGTAAATGGGCGATATAGGCCTACTGGGGAACCGAGCACGCAACACTAACTTCGGTAGCGCACCAACGGGGACTTTCCGGGTGGTGTGTAAAAACCTATTTTTGAACTCCACTTCAAGTAATTTCACCAAATTCTATGTCAATTTCATTTTGTTTTACATATTTCTTATATTTTTTTTAAGGAGCTCCATACAAAAACGTTATAACGTACAAAGTCTTAGATGAAATTAAAAGAAAAGGTTAAGTAAGTTAGACTACTTTGCCCAACACCTGATGCATAGATTGAGTTGAAAAAAATACAAGCTGCTCGAATTTGGCCACAAGTGATACTAGTAATAATTAATGTTAAAACATATTTCAAATTTTCTTGTAATAGACAACAAATATTAGGAATTAAAATTTGTGCGACTTTTATTCTAAAGATCGGCAATGATGTCCATAAGGACTTTTGACATTAATTCGCTTTTTGAAAAAAAAAAAATGTATGTCAAATCGGAGAAAAAGTTTTTCGGAACTTATTTCGCTTAAAAAAAAAAAAACTAATTGATGTTAATTATCTTTTGAATTCGGAATTAAAGCCATTGATTCTCTTTGATATTAAATCCATTTCAAAAGCGTATTTATGTCAGCTGATGCTAGTTCCATTGAGATTACGACACGTCACCAAAATTTTGCTATAGTTTTGTTTGAGAGTTGGACGATATTAGGATACTAAGTAGTTGACTGCAGAAGAAATAAAAAAGTTGGTAAGACTCACTACTATTCAATGAAGGTTAGCCTGTGTCATATTTGAAGCAAATTATTATGATCGGGATTTGGTTGTGTATGGATTATGTATTTCGTCATTATGCAGTCGGGATTCTTTTCGATTGAGCCGCTATATTGAGTGTTTGTGCTAATAGCAAAGCTCCAACGCGAATGCACACAAAGACTGGGCCTCAGAAAATAGTTACAAAAACAAGGGGTCAAAAAAATCGTTCATTGACAATTTCAATATTTATATTTTTCGCTGAATTCTGCAAAATTCGTGATAAATTTATTTCTACTGAAAATCAGATAGATTCAGCCTTTCCTTCCTCTCGCGGACTATTTTTGAAATAGAAGGTTTAATGTGGCTAAATAAATCGTTCTCGAGATGGTCGGGCTAGTATATTAATGGTGCTTGTTACCGGAAGGTACCGGATCTATATCATGCAAAGGACCATCAACATCGTTGACACTCCCCATATTGTAAATACAACAACAACATCTCTTCGTGTCTGCTTCGTATGCTTACGGAACTTCTATGAAATCATGTTTTTGGAGCACTTACGCGCCCCCAGTGTATTTCTGCCAAAAAAGCTTGTTAACTTAGTGAAGGCTCATCTATGCGATTTCTATACGATTTATTTGCTAATCTACCTTGCAGATACCATTCGGAGTCGGCATAAAACATGTAGGTCCCAGCAGATTTTAGGAAAAATTAAGAGGAATACGGTACAAATTGGAAGAAAAGCTCGGCCCAAAATCTTTTAGGGGGTTATCAGGCCTTATATTTAAATTTTTTTTTTTTTTTTTTGATAATTGTAAACATCATTATTGTGTAAAATTTATGTTTCATAACTTTGATTCTGGAAAACTTAATTTTTCATTATAACGTCCTTTTGAGCTCTGAAAGCTCTGAAGTCGTTTTCACATAGTTTTGTCTGCTAACTGCGGTGAAGCCCCTTAAAGTATGCTTAAGATTATATCATTTCATGAAAAAGCTTCTTTGCATAAACGCATACTTGAAAAGGACGTTCGAAGGATATCGGCAACTACTTTTTGCGATAGTTAGACTCCTAAATAGTGTGTTAAACAACTTCTCAAGTAGCTTCCCTTTTCACATAATGAACCCAGATAGCTCATTTGATTAACGTTTGATAAAAGACAACTCAAGCCTCTTTAATTTATTATTTATAACTCACCGCTTCTGCCTCTCCATTGAACAAAGTCATCCCAAGAAATAAGATTAAGAAAAAACATACAAAGTGGAGCTTCATTTTGCTCTGTACTTTTGTTGGTGTGTTACGCTCTTACACTGACATTAACAGCGAACTCAACAATATTTATATGGTTTGTGTAGAAGTAACAGCTTATCTCGTTAAAATGAAAATTTCGTTTTAAAAAAGTAGTTTTTTTTTTTTTACAAATAACTGATAAACAACTTCACATCAATTATATAGTTTATGGTCTTCCATATTTTATTTAATTAGAAAGTAATCAAATTCGTAAAGCTTATCAGATGAAGTGCAGCTAGAGAGGAACGAAATATTAGCGTTTCGAATTTAAAAATGGAAAAATTGCGGAATCGGATAAGAAAAGGAAAAGAAAAGAAAAGAAAAAAAGGAAACGAAAGGTTGTGCTAGGAGAAAATATGATTATTATCATTAACTGACGCTGAACCGCCTAAGCGATTTTGGCCATTTCATAACAAGTCACGCCAGCTATTCCTATTCTGCGATAACTGACGCCAATTGGAAGCAACAAGAGGTATCGAGTCTTCCGCAAAATGACTCTCCAAACTCAGTTAAGTTCTCCCCATTCCTCTACTTCCAAACTGCGGTGTCGACTGAAATAATTTCTTGACTGGAGCGAGTTCGTTCATTCCCATAACATGACCTAGCTTGCTTTGGCACTATCCTACAGCTCATCACTATACCTTCACCTCTAGATCGCGATTTTTGATTGTCGAGAGAGGACTTTCTCTTTTTCAGTTGTCTACTTAGAGAGAGAATAGGAGAGGAAAAATAAAATGAGAGGGGAAAGTGAAAGATTAAAACTCAAACCGAAGCCGTGACCGAAACCGGACGGCATGTGATAAATTTGTAATCGAAGTGTTAACGGTTTGTTATCGTTGAGTTATTGGTTTGTTATAACTCTTATATCGCCGAGATATATACTAGTAGCAGATTTGTTATTTTAAGGGTATCGATATTTTTTCAAAAATTGATCGATATGTTATCAACAAGTTTTCGATTTGTTATCAAAGTGCTACTATTATGTTATCGGTGCTTTATCGATTTTTTAGGGAAAAGTTATCGATTTGTTATCATATAATTTATATATTAATATCTATATGGTATTGACGGGTTATCGATTTGTTTTCCAAGTGTTATCAATTTGCTAACGATAACAAAACATATCAACTTTACCGACGTGTAATGGATTTGTTATCAAAAGGGTATTATCAATATGTTTTGAAATAGCTATCGATTTATTATGAACAATATAATAAATATATAAATGTTTGTAATAGTAATGCCAACAATTTTTATCGGAATTTTGTCGATTTGGTTTAAAAAATTTATCTGTTTGTTTATTTCGAAATTTATCAAAAGTTATATATTTGCTAAAGCCATTGAGTTTTCATCGAATTATTATCGATTTGTAATCGAAACGTTAGGGATTTCCTATCGTGTTTGGCAGCAAAATTTTAATTGGTATGTTATCGATTTGTTTTCGACTACTCATTTGTTTGTTAAGAAATACATACTGATGTAAATTCATTAAAAATCGATAACATATCTATAACCTGTCGATAACAAATAAGAAGTCATCAAGCTGGTTCGAATTATAATAATTTTCCATACCTAAAACAAGTAAATACTGGGCTCACTTATTTATGAGAGAAATGAGATTTGAGTGAGTTGCAGAATATGAGCAATTGCTCAGAGCAAAAGGGTAAAGTTAGTCAACTTATGAGTGAATTTTCAGATAAGCATCGTCAAGCAAAATTCCTTGAGAAGATGTTTAAGCAAATAAGGGAGTTCCTTCAAATAAATAAATTCAATTAGCATCGTGCTCCTTTTTAATTTCTGCTACAAATTTGCGGAAAAGGACCTAAATATTTTACTCCGGCATCCGCAAGGCAGATGAATTACACTCGGAGTGTTTGCAAAATCTTTTGTGAGGGGGAATCCTGATTAGAGAACCTTTTTTCTAATTGAAAAAAAACTTTTTTCTAAATTTAGGATGATACTTTTCCCGGAAATTCATCCCATGAGCCACGGTGTGGTACCACCACATCACGGCGGCGGAGTCCCTTGGGCATACAGGACTTGCCCTTAGAGATTTTCATGATATAGAAGGAGCGTTCGACAGTTTCCCGCCTGGAGCCTTTGATAATACCATGGTTAGCTTGGAAGTGGGGGTGGGAGCTCTGGTTTTACTCATTAACCAACTTATGTGCAACTGAATTGTTGCAGCGCAGGGGCTGGGGCCACAGTCGAGAGAAAGGTCTATTAGCCGGAAGTTGTAAGCAAGCGGTTTGTTGAAACAATTGGGCTCAACATGGATTGCTCTGCCAATGCTGATTTTGGTTTTGACAGATCACTGCCCTATGGGAATCCATGCGGTATATCTCAACATACTGGAAATCCTATCTTGCTGCAGCTGCTAATAGTTCAACGAGGTGGAATCATTGCGACACTTCATGCTTGGCTTTTCAGTTTTTGCCAGAACTAAACGATAGTATTTTGATTTCGGATCACAACGATTTCCGAAGGACTTATTCAAGAGCGAGAGAGTTCTTATACAACTACATAGTTAAACGCAAGTTGCACCCCAAGGGATTCAAGGGGTTGATAAGCGCAATACAAAGCTTTATAGCTGCGGAGCTGCCGCAACGGACCGAGGGGAATGCCGTTCCCAATATTATAGTTTAATACACATATTTAACAGACGAGCCCCCGGCGACCTCAAGTTTCTTAAGGAACTAGAGGGTGAGGGGCTGAGATGACCATCTGGGAGTATTTTTATCGATAATGCAACACCAACTCCAAAACTAAAGAAATAATAGTTAGGAAAAACTGAAAAACCACACATTTTTAGCTAGCCGAACTTATAATTAGAAAATTGTTTAAATCCACAAATAGTTTATGTTACGGTAGATGAAGGTCAAATAATTTACCATGAATAATTAACTCAAAATTACTTTACTTATAATAAATATTAAGTTACTACACTGAAAGAAAAAGACTGGTAACATCAACCGAAATACGGGTCAATTCAACCAAAATTTCTGTTAGTTTTTTCCATCGCAACAAGATGTTGAATCAACTGCGCACAAATCGTTGATTCGTAATTGACCGTTTTAGCAGTCAAATGAACAAAAAAAGTTGTTGCGACAGCTTTGTATGAATGTACCTATGTTGCGACATTTGCAAGGCAGATGAGTTTTCATTGAGATCTTTTCGTGACAGAAATACACTCGGAGTGATTGCCGAACAGTGCCGAGGGGAGATCCCGCTTAGGAAAATTTTTTTCTAATTGAAAAACCTTATTTCAAAAAAGTTTATGTTGTTTTGTCCGGGATGTGAACCCATGGTCGTCGGTATGATAGGCGGAGCACGCTACCATCACACCACGCGGCCGCCATATTACTTACTTACTTAATTTGCGCTTAACCGTCTAAACGATTATGGCCGTCCAACAAGGCGCGCCAGTCGCTCCTTCGCTCCGCCAACCGGCGCCAATTGGTCACACCAAGGGAGTTTAAATCGTTTTCCACCTGGTCTTTCCAACGAAGTTGGGGCCGCCCTCTACCTGTGCTTCCATACGCGGGTCCCGATAGAAACACTTTCTTGGCCGGAGCATCATCTTTCATTCGCATAACATGGCCTAGCCAGCGCAGCCGTTGCGTTTTAATTCGCTGGACTATGTTGATGTCTGCGTATAACTCGTACAGTTCATCATTAAATCTTCTTCGGTACTCGCCACCGCCAACGCGTAGAGGTCCGTAAATCTTTCGAAGAACTTTTATCTCCAACACTACCAAAGCCGCTTCATCTGCTGTTGTCATGGTCCATGCTTCTGCCCCATATAGCAAGACGGGTAGGATAAGGGACTTGTAGACTATGATTTTCGTTCGCCGAGAGAGGACTTTACTTTTCAATTGCCTACCTCGTCCAAAGTAGCATTTATTGGCAATATTGATTCTTCGCTGGATTTCAGTGCTGATGTTGTTGCTAGTGTTGATGCTGGTTCCCAAATAGACGAAGTCTTTTACTATTTCGAAATTATGGCTGCCAACAGTAACGTGGTTGCCAAGGCGCGTATGCGCTGACTTTTGCTGGATGACAGCAGGTACTTCGTGTTGTCCTCATTCACCATCAACCCCATCTGTACCGCTTCTTTTTCCAGTTTGGAGTAAGCAGCGCGGGTGTTTAGGCCGATGGTATCAATTTCATCAGAATATGCCAGTAATTGCACGCTTTTATAGTATATTATTCCAGTGCGGTTAAGTTCTGCAGCTAGTATAATTTTCTCCAGCATCAAATTAAAGAAATCGCACGATATGGGGTTACCCTGTCTGAAACCTCGTTTAGTTTCAAACGGCTCGGAGAGGTCCATCCCAATTCTGACTGAGCTGGTAGTGTTGCTCAACGTCATTTTGCACAGCCGTATAAGTTTTGCGTGGAAACCAAATTCAGACATAGCGGCATATAGGGGGCCGCCATATACATACGTAAATATGTGCATACATGTACTACACAACATACATAAGTACAAGGTATAGAGCGCAGTGAACGTAAAATTCTCTTTGAAATTTGCTCATGTATTGACTGTTGATCGCTGTTGAAATGACCAGTGAGATTAGTTGTGTTAACAAAAAAATTAGTTAGATTGTGTTATGGAATTGCATATGTAGTGGAAGCAGTAAGGAAGACAGTCGGCATGATGTGGTGGTGTACAGTGGCTAGTCATTGTCGGCTGGGGCGGATCCTTGCCAACCTTACTGTTCCTGCGCCATAAACAGAAAAAAGTTCCTATCATCAAAATCTATCCCATCAAAACGCTTATAATTCAAAATAAAACAACATCCGGCCGAACCGGATGTCACGGACAGACCGTTAACATTCAAAAAAAAAAAATCTAACGCAAAAAAATTACCGAACCGGACACGGCTGGTTAGCAAAGTGAAATTTAAAAGAACAAAAAAAAAATCTGAAAAGTAAAAGAAAGGGAAAAGGGCCGAATATATAGAGGGGCGCCGCGGGTGGTGTTGCGACGCCCGGTGCTATGCCCAGCCTCAAAAACCATGGCCACCGACGCACCTGAAGTTCGGTGGCCCCTTACCTGATAACCCTACGTGCCTTCTAAATGATTGCGATAGTCAGCATTCCCATTTTAAATTACAAAATTTATTCAAAATTCATTATTAATATACTGTTGTTAAACTTTTCCTTGAAAAATCATTGGATTACTAGCTAAATTTCTAATATAAACTATACTCTCTAACAACAAGGTATTCAAATTAATTTGCTTATATTTTGTTAACAAAAAATATATATAAAGTTCTGTTTTGGTTATTATCATAAGGGGTTGCCCTTAAAGTACATTGTTACAATAATCACTTATTATCTGCTTTTTTTTCCACTTACAAAAATTAATATGTTGTTACAGTAGAACTTATTTGTGAGTGTAACATAATACCAAATTGGTATAATGCTAATGCGCATAGTATAATGATAATAATAGCTAATATGTACTAAGAAGAGTGTTTACAAAAGCAATAAAGATGAAATTGCTATAGCAATATGTATTACGTGCACGTATATTACTTTCGTCTTGTTGTTCGAAAGATATTGCCCGCAATAGGGATTCATATGTATATATATATATATATATATATATTGCATTTGTATGATATAGGAAAAAAATTTAATTGAAATCCTTTTGCCGATTCGTGCATAATCGACGAATGGCTGCTGTCGCAAAAAAAAATTGTCTTTAAATTTATGGTTGAGCTCCAAAAATGAATCGCTAAAACGTTTCACGTGATAAAGACGGCTTATTATCAATAAAATTTATAGAGCCAACTTCAAACATTTTAAAGCGACAAAATATGTTATTAAAATGATAAAAAAAAAGATGTATGCCCTTTTTGTAAAGCTAATGTTTAGGTAGGTATTATGTAAATTGAATTATACTCGTAAATTGCTGAATACATCTTTAGTTATATTTAAAGAGTTTTGTTCAATATAATTTATATAAGATGCATTCTCAAATAAACGGAGTATGTTTGAATTAGTTTTGAGCGTTTTAACAGGTAATTGCTGCTTAACCTGACTGAGACAAAACTGCCTGTTTATTTGTGAACAAACCTTTAAAATGTGTAAATAATTTTGTATATTAAACTGTTGTTGCATTCTTTAATATCTTGTCAAGTTGCAAAACATAAGTGTTCATGTAATAATTATTTTGGTTAGATAATTAATGCAAGTTAAATTTAAATAGTAGAAATAATTTATGTGTATTTTTTTCCCCACTCCAACCTAGTATGTTTGCATGTAGTATGTATGTAGTGTATTTAATGAAATAAATATGAACGAAGAAAACAATTTTATATATGTAAATTTAAAAACTAATTTTAAATACAACTTTAGCTTGGCGTTCTAAGCACCATTTTTTCTGCTCTTTTCATTCAAATCAAAATTTTTTATTTTCTTTATTTTTTTTTGGAGCCAACTCACCCAAGTCAGGTTGCAGGCCATTGGTGTTGGCTCTGCCGTTGTCGTTGTCGTTGCAGGTTGGTGTTGGTACTGTTGGTGGTTGTTGCGCTCTGGTCCGAGGTAATCGAATGAACCTGGTGGCGATAAAGCTTCGTGCTGACCTTTACAATCTGGATGACTTGGTAATTTGGGCGTTAATTGTATTATGCGGCAGCGTACTGCTGGCCCTGGAGGCGGATTGGGTGTCGGACGCTTTTTCCAAAGGTGGTAGTGTACCTCGTAAACGTAGAGAAAGGGGTTTATTCTCGGATACCAATGGTTCTCATCAACAATTAGTTTAGTGCCGTCCGAATCCGAATCGGAATCACTAGAACTTTCCTCACTAAGTGTGACTGTGAAACGCCGACCTACTTTACTGGATATTATATACGTTGAGCTTGCGTCAACACGACACCACCGTGATAAGATTTACTACCACCTGTTTGTTCTTCTAGTAGTTGGGATAAGGAATCGGCCTGTAATTCCTCGTTGCAGTCTTTTGGTTCTTCCACAATGCTCGCTTGAATACGTGCACAGCCGGCTAGGGTGTTTGGCGATTAGTTAAATATACGTGGGGATGTGCAGTTGATGTAGCAATAGTGCTAATAAAGCAGTTGGCGCCTTGCTGTCGAAGTTGTGCCAACAGAGGTTACACGATCCTTTTTTTTTATCGCCGGGCCGCCACAAATTTAGCTGCAGTAAAATCACAATTCTTCTTCCTTTTTCTTCTTGACGGAAACTTATGGCAATTTTCGCTAGTGATCGCCGAATTTTTCTTTTCTTTGTTTCGATACTTTTGTATCGCAACTTTCGCCCCACCACCAGTCACTAGGTGTGTTCGCACGAAAACGCTCCCAAGTGGACCGTAACCGTTGACCATAACAGCAGACCGTAACAGTTGATTAGGGATTTGCCAATTTTACAGAATTTTGTTAACCTAAGGGCGACAATTTCTCTTCTGTTGAAATGACGAAACTAATTTGTTCGCTTGACAAAGAAGTCGGTCGACTTAACCATAATTCGATCAATTTCACCGAATCTCCGTTAAGTCAAGAACAGCAGAACCGATTTGTTGAATTTACTAGCACCATTTTTTCAGTGTAACAAAGTAATTAAATTTACAGTAGAAAATATGCGTATGACCTTTTCCCCGAAATAGTCACTGGCCAACCGGGAATTTTCTAATGGCCACTACACGAAATTTTCTCCACATATCATCAGCATACATTAAAATTTTGGAATATTTTATTGTGGTACAGATATCATTAATAAATAGCAAGAACAGAATTTGATCGGGATTGCTGCCCTGTGGGACGCCAGAGGGAACATTAATAACATTTGAAAGAGTATTTTTAAAAATTTCTTTTTGCGTTCTACCGCAGAGATACGACGGGATCCACTGGGTGAGACAAGGTTAGAAGGCAAGTCGATCAAGCTTGTGGATATGCAAGGAGTGGGAAACATTATCAAATGTTTTACAGAAATCAGTGTATATAAAATCGGTGTGAATATTTTCTCTAAATCCATTAGAAACATGACTTGTGAATTCAAGTAGGTTGCTAATGGTAGATTTTCCTTTACAGAACCCGTGCTGTGAATCTGTAATCAACGCAGAAATGGAAAATGTTAGCTGATTAGTAACAATGTCTTCAAATATCATTGGGATGGCAGACAATTTTGCTATACTCCTATTTTCTACATATGATATACTGCCATTTTTATGAAGGAGTATAAGACAATTTTCTTTACAAGCAGCAGGAAAAACACCATGCTTAGGGCATTTTTTAAGAAAACATGTGGGGTTAGGTCAGGACAGAATTTGTAAGATTCTATCAAAGATATTAAATGTGAAAAACCTCCTCTTGAGATATTGCTGGAATATTAATTGCCTTAAGTGATTTAAGTTTATACGGGTATTCATTAGACAAAGAAATTAGTTCAGCGAAATAGTTGGAATTGAAAAATTGTGCAAAGAAGTTGGCAATATCCTGATCACCGCTGGAGAAATTATCATGGTATTCCGTACCAGAAGGCAACTCTTTAACCTTTTCGAAATCATAGAAGGCTTTCGGATTCCAAGTTATTTTCTTTTTCATCGTAAAGAGATAGGTATTGTAACACTTTTTGCTCAATTTAAAATATTTAGGACGCAATATAGTGTACTTAAAGTAGTCAGAGTGTAAACCTGTCTTCTTGTACAGCTTGAAGGAACGCGGTCTTTTTCTTTTTAAGATTTCATTAAGTGAAAATTCAAAATGGCCGAGCTTGTCGGCATAAGTGAGAGACATGAGTACCAACCAATATAACGCCACAAATAAATCCAAATTCGAATATACGTAACCCGCGAAAATTCAAAATGCGCGATACTTCTTGAACACACCTCGTAAATTCGAGACTGTGAAGGATTGCGTCTATTTGGGAACCAGCACTAAAAGCAAAAACAATGTCAGCTTACAAATAAAACAGAGGATAACTCTTGCCAATAAGTGCTACTTTGGACTGAGTTGGCAATTGAAAATGAAATCCCCTGTCGATGAAAAAAATTACACACTACAAGTCGCTTATCATACCTGTCTTGATGTATGGCTCGGAATCATATACGTCGAGAGTAGTTGAAGTGGCTCTTGGAGTTTGCGAGAGAAAATTTCTCCGGAAGATTTATAGTCCTATCGGTGATGTCGATGACGAGTATCGAAGGAGGTATAATGATGAGCTGTAGGAGCTTTACGCAGATATGAGGATAGTGCAGCGAATAAAATTCCAAAAAATCTCGATGGCGAGGATGCGTTATGCGAATGGATGAAGACTCTCCCGCCAAGAAAGTATTTCACTGGACATCGAAGTTTGGAAGCAGAGAAAATGGGAGATCTCCACTGAGTTGTGAGAGGCAGGTGGAGGAAGACTTGACCTTTTTTTTGGGATATGACTTTACTTGTTACGTAACAGCAAAATTGCGTAGGCGGTTATGCGCCAAATAGTGATGATTTTTCATATTGTGTTTCGACCTATTCATGTTGCTTATAGCAGACGAATGTTGAGACAATGGCCAGTACTGAGCACTGTCTCACATCTGCGGCTGTCACAAAACTTAACGAAAGCACAAAAGGCAAATAAATTATGTTTAAAGTGCAGATAATTCCATTTATTACGTAACTCTTAGTTTGTATACATATAAGAAATTGTTCATAAAACAAAATACGCTCTTAAAGACCACAGATTTTTATCCATACCTACCGTCTTAATGTTCAATGATTCCCACGAATCTCTCGAAACTTTTTTCAAACTGAGTTAGAGCATCAGCTACTCTCTTATCGTTACTTCTCCCAGAATGGTGGCCAATTCTCCGAGAGAGAGGCTGCAAAAAAAAATGTTAGTGTGGTTTGAGATAAGCGTTTATGTTAAGTTTTCTTATTTCTGTTTTACTTACATTAGCTTCTGCGCCTCCTTGAGAGGAAGTTAGACCAAGAAGTAAAAGTAGAGATAAATACACAAAGTGAAGTTTCATTTTCTGAACGGTATTATCTTTGCTGGCGTGTTATTCTTCCATTGCTAGACTGATAATAACAGCGTGTTTACTAATATTTCTATAGATTTCGTGCAAGCGATTTTTCCAGGGATCGCAAATGGCTGTTATGGGTAAATATGAAAATAAAAAGAAACAAAGAAATTAATCAACTAGTTTTTAAGAGTATTTGCTTCTAATCAGAAACTTTCACTTTCTTACATGAATAAGGTTAGTTGGTAGATTGCTGTACTGCCCGGCCGCCGCGACCGGGCTCAAGTAGCCCTCTAGCGCCATTTGGATGCACATTCCCCTCGAACCAATTAGTCATTATGCATATTAATCTAATATGCAGTTATCTTATTTAACTTGAACCATTTTGTTAGTTCAATAACCAGTTGATGTCATTTATGGATTATTTTGATAGCTCTCTTAGAACGAACAGCACCAATCTCGGTACCTGATATTAGTCAGGGCTGGACACTCTCTGAGGAAATGGGTGAGCGTTGCTACAGCCTTCTTGGCTGCAACTCTAGCAGATTTCCTTTGAGGGTTAATCCCATTCTGGCCAGCGTCCTGTGATTTTTTATGTCATCCTAAATATACCTTCCTTAAACAAGTTTAGCAAATCCTAAGTTAATTTTACGATTGTAGTTCGGCTAAATACTTCTGGTGATCCAAAATAGGTCCCTGGAGTACCAATTTTGAATAGCGGTTTTCCTGAAATTTGTACGAATGTCGCTTTTTGTGGATGTTAGCAGCCGATGTACCGCGACTGCATCAGTGATGTTCAGCGAAGCACCGACCTTTGCTAGTTCATCCGCTTTTTCATTGCAGTTTATATTTCTGTGACTCAGTATCCGTGTGAGAGTAATGGTCGCTGAGTTTGCTGCATTTGATAACGTCTTCCTTCAGTTATCGACGTCCTAAGAGGACTTAAGTGCTAATTGCAGTGTCATGAGCGATGCTTTTCTGTCTGAGAATATGTTAACCTTTGGACGGTTAGTAGAGTTCTCCAACACGAAGCAACAGGCCTTTTTTATTCCTATCTGCTGAGTCTGAGTCCATCTGAGTTTGGAAGACGGTTTGAGCGAACGACTTCAAGATATTCCGAGAAGACCTCTGCCTCAACACTGCAGTCTATTCTGAACCCGTCAGTGTATAGTGAGAGTTTTCAATATTTTGTCGGCTGACCAATCCGTTCTTGACAGTATCCTTACACTTAAGTTCTTGTCAAAGGCGAAAGATAATCTGTTGTCAAATCTAGGATACCACTGTGGACATACTGCTTTTGATCCAGCATCCAGACTTCCTGATTCTTATGGTAGTAGTTGTAAAGCGTATGTGGAGCTTCAGTGAGAGCTCTTTAAGGATAATATTTAACGGGTCTGTTGGGCATGACCTAAGTGCTCTTTTTATCTCTGCATAGGCTGTCCATTGTACTTTGTTTAGCTTTATTATGCTGTATTGCTTGTTCCATGCCAGCCACTACACTATCGCTCCCTACGACAGGATTGTGTCTTATAACTGCTGTGTAGAACCACATCGACTATTCTCCTACAGGCACGCTGGAGAATTTTGCTTAACGTTGTGCTGCTAATTTTACGAAATTTTTATCTCATCATCAGTATGGAGTGATATAAAATATATATACCTAGAGTATATATATAAATATTAAAAAAATAGCTCTTATTTTCAAAAGGAAGTAAAAAAATTTCAAAAATAATCATTACAAAGCGATTTTTATTATAAAACATGTGCTGTTAAGTTCCCTGCATTTTTTGATTGAAAAAGTAGCTTTATTTAAAAAAGTTTCCTAATAACAAAAGCTATGAAATCTTTCAGTTTTTTCCGTTTTTTCACCTTGAGTGAGAAGTTGAAAATTCCTTAACTTAATTGAATAAGTATGACTATAATCTGATTAAATTGTTTAGGCGTTGTTTGCTTAGGGGATATAAAATAGCAACCGTTTAGTCCAACCCGGAAAAGATTTTCAACAAAATTACTTCATGCTGATAACATATTGAGATTTATAACGAAACATCTTACAAAATGAAATCGCTAAATTCGTAGATACATTTATAGTAATTCGATTTAAAAACTGTGTTTTGCATTTATGAGCTTAGCGCCTTATGAAAATGATTAAAGTAAAATTAAGAAAAAATTTTACACAAAACTAACAGGTTGAAATTGTGCGCGCATCATTGTAACACAAAATTAACAGGTCGAAAATGCACTTCGGGTGTATGTTAGCTTTGAACTGTACAAGCAAACTTGCTTTGGGTGGGACTTTGACCATATCACATAATTAAACATGTTAAATTGAATCGAGTTGTCGTTATTTAACTTTAGGAATGCATTTATAGGTTAGTTGAAAATTTTAAACGTTTCGCGTTTTGCTAAAATTCTTAAACAAAAGTTACTTTTTTTTCGGACTGCGAAACCACTCCCCCGATTTTATTCTTTCTTTCCATGAAGTGAACTGGGACTGATCTATTCGGGCATACTCTATTCACTGTTCGATTTATATAGGTAGTCCTTTGCCTAGATTGATAAATACGGTACTTTTTTTCCGGGAAGTGAACCAGAGACCGGTAATGGAACACACGTCTGAGGTATTTCTTATATGCAATTAAATTTGAAAATATTAACTTTCGTTCTACATCACAAAAAGGGGTGAACTCGTTTATATATAATATACCAGCAGGCTCGGAAGATGTTGCTCTGCTCTAACTTTGGTTTAACTGCATAAGTTTTAAGAAGTTTTTGCCTACTACTCTCCTCCTTTTCTCTCCCTTTTCTCATACGCTGCGTCCCTTTCTCTCTCTCCGCCTTTTCCTCATCTATTCCTTTCTCTTTATCTTCGTCTGGCTCTATCTCTTACTCAGTCTCTTTTTCTTTCCCTCTTTTCTCTTCTCCATAGTTCTTTTTATTATTCTTCACCCTTTATTCCGAGTTATAGTCCCCGTCCCAGCGACAGAAATGAGCAACACTTTAACTGACACCAAAAGAGAATTGCCGGTAATAGCAACACGGAGTTTGTTTCATTTCGCACGTATGTACATTTCGTTAGCTTAATGTAAAATGTAAAATAATGAAAAATCAACTTTTATGAATTTTACAGGAGACGATAAAAAATTAATAACTTTTGAAATAACCTTCTTTTTTCAAAACTGTGAATGAGGATACCTTAATTGCAATGCTTTTGAATGTAGAAGCTTTGAAAAAGATAAATAAAAATCATGTATGCCAACCCAGCAGCTATTTTATGACTTAGCACAATTTCCGCACTCATAACACATTTTTTCTCCTGACTTAAAACTTTTTACTCAATATGTTCTCCCAACACACCTCACCTTGAATGATTGAAATAAAAAATTGTATTTATTCTGATCTGGACTGTTTTGCCGGATAGTGCGCAGATAATAATTTATATTTCAATTCAAAAAAATGCTGTGTTGTGTCTTATTCCACATACTTTATCTACTCACTAAATACCAAATCTCTTAATCGTTGTCAAGAGAATAAAGACTTGAGTGTAATTTTTAACTCCAAACTCTCTCTTTCTAGTACCATTGACTTCGTTGTTTCGTTGTTTGTTGCAAATTTTGGTTCAGTAGACGTAACACCAGTAACATTAAGGATCCTATGACGTTCAAGACACTTTATATATCCTTGGTCAGAAGTAGACTTTAATATTGCTCATTAATATGGAATCATTTCTATGAATATAACTCCTACAAAATTGAGATGTTTCAAAATGTTTTTACAAAAATTGCTTTACATATGCTTCACTGGCCAGACGGCTTCCCATCGTATACCAGCAGGTGCAAATTTCATCGTCTTCAGGCTTTCCATGACAGAACAACTTGAATCTCACTCATGCTTGCCTATAATGTAATAAACGTTAGCACGAATTGCTCTGATCTATCTAATATTATCTAAATAACTAATAAAACGAATTATGCTATGAATGAACCTGTAACTAGGACTATACTTCTAGCGAATCGATTCAGTAGTGTTCTTAATTTTAATAACAGCTTCTATAAGTTTAAGCTTGAATTTTTTCTTTTTTTAACTAGTCTGTAACAAAGCATGTAGTTATCGACATGTAAGAATTGAAGTAGATTATGGTCAGCGCAAGGCATTTATCAAACACCAAAAGTATGTCTCAATTGGGTGAATCCAATTTCAAGGGGTTGTGTAGGCAAACCTGCCAAGGGGTTCCCAGCGCAATATATAGCTCCTCCAACCCAATTGCCAACCTCACCTAGTCGTGGCGAATTCTGTTTCATTGAAATCCTCATGGAACTAGGAGTCGGGAGGACGGGATCGCCTAGAAGGTTTAAAGTGGTTATATAAATCGTTCCCGAGATGATCGGACTAGTACCTTAATAGTGCTTTGTTACACGGAACGTACCGGAGCTATATGCGGCAAAGGACCATTTACATCGGCCCAAAGCCTTCGGGGAGTGTCTTTATCGTTAATACAACAACAACAAAGCATGTACTTTTAGACTGAATGAATTAAATAAGTAAATAAAATGCGCGCACAAAGAAATTACTAGTAATTCAGATTGATATTATTGACTGGTTGACTTAGCACATTTTTTTGAACAGTGGACGACTTAGCACATTTACACATCATTGCAAACAGCATGTAAAAATTAAAAATTAAAAAAAAATGTTTCTTGTGAGCGATGTATTTTGAATTCAGTTTTACAAACTGCATTAAAAAGCAAATTTTGAAAAAATGTGACTTAGCACATTTTCACATTAAAATAACGATTTGCATATACACTCTAAAGCGAAAATCGTAAGTTTACTACCAAAATGGTAGGCAACACTTAAACCACTATAAATGTGTAATATTACATATTTTTATTTTTATAAATCTCTTGTTGAATTTTACGCAAAAAATGTGTAATACTTTAGACGCTATATAACTAAAATTGTATGCACCAGTTGCTTATATTGACACCTTAAGAGCGCTATTTTAAACACTAACGGCCTTTTTGTAGCGAAAAAGTTGCAAGAAGCCATCGAACAATTGCATTTGTGGTACACAGTGGTGATACCTTCAACCACGACGTCTTTAGCAGAATAAGTTTTTGAATAATGGACTGCACAGACATTGTAGCTTGAAAACTTTTTATTGCATTTTGGAAACAAACATTCACACAAATTGGAACTCAGTTCCCTATGCGCATATAAATGCAAATGATAACTCCTTAATTTGCAGAATTGCTTTACACGCACTTTACACACAAACATTTCCAATATATTTTATAGCTTAGTTACCTATTTATAATTATATTTTGAAGCTTATTCACTTTTTTCCACCATGAGGCGACAAACGCGATGATTTCACAGAAAATGCAAATCTACAGTTACCTGAAGCAAAAGACGATAAGTGATAGAAATTTACACATTGTTGTGTGAAATTACAAAGAATGTGTACTTTAGTACACTTATTGCGTAAAACTACGTACTTTTCGAGTGTGAATCAAAATATTAAACTTTTTTTATAGTAATATCATCCATTTTTTTATTTTTAACATGAATACGTACAACAAATGGGCATTTTTACACCAAAAAATTATTACAACAGGAATTTACCCCCATTTTAATCTTAATTTCATTTAAAAGTTTTAGAGTGTAGGTATTATCAATTCACGTCTTTATTTCGGCTTCGGATGCATATTTATCCGTTTTGTTAGGTTGATGCAACTAAACCAAATATCACCATAAAATGTATTAACTTTCAAGCTCTCATCAACAGCTTTCTTTTGATATCCATGTTGTATAAACACACGTCCACGTTTTTGCCTATATATCAAGTCCCTAGCAACCTAGCGAGATAAAAGAATGCCTAGAGACTTTCGTTGGGGAAATTACATAAACATGCGCATTTTTGTATTATTCCGTTATGTAGTTTAGGCGCCATTACTTAACAACATACAGATTTTCGCATTTCGTGTGTCTAGTTTTGCGAGAATTTAATTTTAAAAAATTAGTTTGTTTCAAGTTCCATTACAAAAATATATCTATGCTACCTCCAGAAATTCTCAGAATCGCTATACAAAATTTCATGACATTCCATGTTGTGGTTCAAAAGGTATAAGTGTCCAAATGAATAGGCATCGAATTTTATAGATATAGATAGATAGATTAGAATTTCTTTAAGCAAAAACTCTGGATATAATAATGGTAGAATAATGAAAATTGTTAAAAACCTATGTGACGTTAAGTCATAACACCTTCAGTAAAATGTGGAATTGTGAAAAATGAGGCATGGTACCTAACGTACAAATGGATTTTTTAAAACTATGGTTGCCTTACTCACTTTGTTATTCTTAAAAAAACCTCGATATCTTTTCATTTATACTCCAGATAATATAACAAAAAGTAATGTTTATATATTCTATGGTTTTCAGCAATATCTTTGCGAATACAATACATAACCTTAGGTCCGGTTCATCAGTGCGAGTTTAAGCTCCAGATAGAGTTGATTAGAGTGTAACCTCGCCACTTCGGCCGCTTAAACTGAGATGGGCAGAAAAATTTTAAATTATCGAACAAAGTGGCAAGCTTAAATTCTAGTAAACTTTAACTGTAACTTAAACTCGCACTGAATAACCGGGTCTTAAAAAAAGTTTCAAATTTGTTTTATTATTTATTTTGCATATTCTTATAAAATACACTTAAAGAATGGTTTGTTATTGAAAATCATTAAAAAAGAATTTAGCTATAAAATATTTGACACGGAAAAGTTTTATGCTCAGTCTACTTTAACTTTCAATAATTGTTGCAAATCTTTCAAAGGTTTTCTCAAAATCGTTAAATGAATCTGCCAATTTTTTCTCGCCACTACTTTCAGAAGACCGACGAAAACCAAGCCCGAAGCACGGCTGCAAATAAAAGTTATATTTTTATACTCAGTTGAGCAGAGCTCACAGAGTATATTAAGTTTGATTGGATAACGGTTGGTTGTACATATATAAAGGAATCGAGATAGATATAGACTTCCATATATCAAAATAATCAGGATCCAAAAAAAATTTGATTGAGCCATGTCCGTCCGTCCGTCCGTCCGTCCGTCCGTCCGTCCGTCCGTCCGTCCGTTAACACGATAACTTGAGTAAATTTTGAGGTATCTTGATGAAATTTGGTATGTGGGTTCCTGAGCACTCATCTCAGATCGCTATTTAAAATGAACGATATCGGACTATAACCACGCCCACTTTTTCGATATCGAAAATTTCGAAAATTTCGAAAAACCGAAAAAATGCGATAATTCATTGCCAAATGCGGTTAAAGCGATGAAACTTGGTAGATGGGTTGACGCTATGACGCAGAATAGAAAACTAGTAAGATTTTGGACAATGGGCGTGGCACCGCCCACTTTTACAAGAAGGTAATTTAAAAGTTTTGCAAGCTGTAATTTGGCAGTCGTTGAAGATATCATGATGAAATTTGGCAGGAACGTTACTACTATTACTATATATGTGCTAAATAAAAATTAGCAAAATTGGACGAAGAACACGCCCACTTTTTAAAAAAAATTTTTTTAAATTCAAATTTTAACAAAAAATTTAATATCTTTACTGTATATAAGTAAATTAAGTCAAAATTCAACTCCAGTAATGATATGATGCAACAAAATACAAAAATAAAAGAAAATTTCAAAATGGGCGTGGCTCCGCCCATTTTCATTTAGTGTGTCTAGAATTTTTTTAATGCCATAAGTCGAACAAAAATTTACCAATCCTTTTGAAATTTGGTAGGAGCATAGATTCTATGACGGTAACTGTTCTCTGTGAAAATGGTAGAAATCGGTGGAAGCCACGCCCAGTTTTTATACACAGTCCACCGTCTGTCCTTCCGCTCGGCCGTTAACACAATAACTTGAGCAAAAACCGATATATCTTTACTAAACTTAGCCCACGTACTTATCTGAACTCACTTTATCTTGGTATAAAAAATGGCCGAAATCCGACCATAACCACGCCCACTTTATCGATATCGAAAATTACGAAAAATTAAAAAAATGCCATAATTCTATACCAAATACGAAAGAAGGGATGAAACATGGTAACTGGATTGGTTTATTGACGCAAAATATAACTTTGGAAAAAACTTTGTAAAATGGGTGTGACACCTACCATATTAAGTAGAAGCAAATGAAAAAGATCTACAAGGCGAAATCAACAGGCCTTGGAATCTTGGCAGGAATACTGTTAGTGTTATTGAATATATAAATAAATTAGCAGTACCCGACAGATGATTTTCTAGATCACCTGATCCACATTTGGTCGATATCGCGAGAACGCCTTCACATATACATCTAAGGGCCAATCGCTTTTAAAACCCTCATTAATACCTTTAATTTGATATCCATATCGTACAAACACATTCTAGAGTCAACCCTGGCCCACCCTAATGGCGATATCTCGAAAAGGCGTGCACCTATAGACCTAATGCCCACTCCCTCTTAAAATGCTCAGTAACACCTTTCGTTTGATGCCCATATCGTAAAAACATTCTAGAGTCACCCCTGGCCCACCCTAATGGCGATATCTCGAAAAGGCGTCCACCTATAGACCTAATGTCCACTCCCTCTTAAAATGCTCAGTAACACCTTTCCTTTGATACCCATATCGTACAAACATTCTAGAGTCACCCCTGGCCCACCCTAATGGCGATATCTCGAAAAGGCGTCCACCTATAGACCTAATGCCCACTCCCTCCTAAAATGCTCAGTAACACCTTTCGTTTGATACCCATATAGTACAAACATTCTAGAGCAGGGGTGACCCTAATGGCGATATATCGAAAAGGCGTTTGATACCCATATCGTAGAAACATTCTAGAGTCACCCTTGGTCCACCTTTATGGCGATATCTCGAAAAGGCGTCCACCTATAGAACTAAGGATTACTCCCTTTTAAAATACTCATTACCACCTTTCATTTGATACCCATATCGTACAAACACATTCTAGAGTCACCCTGGCCCACCCTAATGGCGATATCTCGAAAAGGCGCCCACCTATAGACCTAGTGCCCACTCCCTCTTAAAATGCTCAGTAACACCTTTCGTTTGATACCCATATAGTACAAACATTCTAGAGTCACCCTTGGTCCACCTTTATGGCGATATCTCGAAAAGGCGTCCACCTATAGAACTAAGGATTACTCCCTTTTAAAATACTCATTACCACCTTTCATTTGATACCCATATCGTACAAACACATTCCAGAGTCACCCCTGGCTCACCCTAATGGCGATATCTCGAAAAGGCGTCCACCTATGGACCTAATGCCCACTCCCTCTTAAAATGCTCAGTAACACATTTCGTTTGATACCCATATCGTACAAACACATTCTAGAGTCACCCCTGGCACACCCTAATGGCGACATTTCGAAAAGGCGTCCACCTATAGACCTAATGCCCACTCCCTCTTAAAACGCTCAGTAACACCTTTCATTTGATTCCCATATCGTACAACTAGAGACACCCCTGGTGCACCTTTATGGCGATATCTCGAAACGGCGTCCACCTAGGGAACTAAGGATCACTCCTTTTCAAAATACTCATTAAGAGCTTTCATTTGATACCCATATCGTACAAACATATTCTAGAGTCACCCCTGGTCCACCTTTATGGGGATTTCTCGAAAAGGCGTTCACCTATAGAACTAAAGCCCATTCCCTTTTAAAATACTCATTATCACCTTTCATTTGATACCCATATCGTACAAACACATTCTAGAGTCAGCCCTGGTCCACCTTTATGGCGATATCCCTAAATGGCGTCCATCCATAGAACTATGGCCTACTCTCTCTTGAAATACTCTTTAATACCTTCCATTTGATACACATGTCATACAACCACATTCCAGGGTTACCCTAGGTTCATTTTCCTACATGGTGATTTTCCTTATTTTGTCTCCATAGCTCTCAACTGAGTATGTAATGTTCGGTTACACCCGAACTTAGCCTTCCTTACTTGTTTAGCTTAGTAAGTAGTAGTATTAGTATTCTTTAGTTAACTTACCTTAGCTTCTGTCTCAACGTTAAAGCAAGTTAGTCCAAGGAGTAGGAATAGGGAGAAATATACAAAGGGGAGCCTCATTTTACCTAATTTACCTTTTTCTTAGCGAATTATGTTTCCAACTGTTGAAAGGCTATTTATACGAATTGCTCAAGAGCGAACTTTTTTTTATTAAAATGGTGTTTTTGTTTAAACGAGATTTTAGAACGCAACTGATAACAAAACTTTAATCAATTATTTATTTTATGATGTAGCCTGTAGAGAATTCACTAACTTTCAACGATGCAATTTGTCGAAATGAGTCTAACGGCTTGAAACAAAGTAGGTGAAAGAGGTTAACAAGAATATTAAGAATAAGGATAAGATTAATGATAGTATTAGTGGGAAGAGACTTGGGTAAGAACAAGCGCGGGGAGAGTAAGAGGAAAAGCAGAAAGATTTACGGATGAGTGAAGGGGAATAAAGAAATCGAATGAGCCGATTAATGTAAACCAGAAAATTCAGAGGATTAGGAAATAAGAGTGGAATAGGGTAAGACAGGTGCAGGTGGCAGGTGCATCTGTATATCTATAAATCTTATAAAATAAAGTCGCTAAATGCCATGTATGCGCATAACTTCACACAGAATACTCCGATTTTAAAAAGGTTTTTTGCATTTGAAAGCTTAGCTACGTGAGATGGTGCAGTTAATATAATTTGAAGATATATATTATGGGGGCGTGACAAATTGCCAAAATGTAGCAAGAAATCATAAAATTTTTGTTTACACAGCTATATCTCATAAACGGATGGATGGATTTCAAAAATTCTAATTTTCAGTAAAACTTTGAAATATTTACCTTCGATCTGCATCAAAAAAAAAATACTTGATTCCTTTCTTATATCAGCCAAATTGTTTAAACAAAAGTAACATTTTTATCAAAAAATGCGTATGTGTGTTTGTTCGCTGTGAACTGTCCGCGCTAATTGCTTTTGAGTGAGGCTTGATGCGACACATACATACGTACATATATAGCACTCGCTGCGTTATTTAACTTCGGCGTAGGTTTATAGGTATGTATGGATGTACATCACTACATAGTATAAAACAAGGTCGCTTTTTCTGTCCCTATGCCCCTTTGAATGCTTAAACCTTTAAAAATACGTAACGGACTTTGATGCGTTTTTTTTTAATAGATAAAGGGTGATTGAAGAGGAAGTAACGGATGAACATATTTGGCTGAAAATTGGTGGAGGGGTAGCTTAGAACCAGGAGACAGGCATAGGCTAATTTTTATCCCGTTCTGGATAGGGTCTTGAGATCAAAACGTGGAAATGTGTAATCCTGGGATATGTTTGTACAATATGGGTATCGAATGAGTACTTTGATACGGGGTATTTTTCGTACCCGCGGGTAACTAGGGTCTCGAGATATAAGCGAAAACGTGGACACGGGTACCCCTAGAATGTGTTTATAGAATATGGATAACGAATGAAAGCTGTTGATGAGTGCTTTAGTACAGGGTAGTTTTCATACCTATTGGTGACTAGGGTCTCGAGATTGAGGCCAAAACGGGGACCCGGGTACCCCTAGAAAGTGTTTATACAATATGGATAACAAACGAAAGCTGTTGATGAGTGCTTTAGTACAGAGTAATTTTTATACCGCTGGGTGACTAGGGTCTCAAGATATAGGACAAACCTGGACCTGGATACCCCTAGAATGTGTGTGTAATATGGATATGAAATGGAAGCTGTTGCTGAGAGCTTTAAAATAATTTTCATTGCTTTATTCGATTTAATCGCATCAACCTGGCAAAACTGATAAATATGCATGCGAAGCCGAAATAAATACATGAATTAATAATACCCACATACCTATTTACATACGTCCTATTCGTTTTGCCTGAAATTTGGTATATAAATTTGCATATTAGTATTTAAGATCCTTTTTTTCCGGGAAGTAGACCAGAGACGGGCTGGGACTGGGATTAGGACTAGGACTGAGACTCGGAGTGGGACTAGGACTCGGACTCGGAATGGGACTGGAACAAAATACACACCACCCTCTGGGACTGGCAATAAGGGAGGATGAAGAATGGGAAAAACTTGTGGGAAGAGAATAGAGGGAAGGAGAAGGAGGCTGAGAAAGGGATAGAGTGAGACGAAGATAGAGATAGATGAAGCGAAAAGACGGAGGGAGGAGTGAATAAAAGGATTAAGAAAAAGTGAGGGGGGGGGGGGAGCAGAGTTAGACGGAAATAGCTTATTAAAATTTATGTAGATAGACCAAATTAAGGGCAGAACAACGTCTGACGGGTCTGCTAGTATATATATAAAGTCAGAACAATGGCGCATTTGATCAAACGGCTGGGAGTATTTCATATTTCTTTAAACGTTTTAAGGGTTAGCCGGAGCTATTTAAAATAATGCTGTGATAAACCTAAGTTTTTTTTTCTTTTTTGCCATTAGGTAAGTCTGAAAGCTCCAATTCGTTGAAAATCGTTGAAATAAAACCTCTGCCGCTATATATTTTTACTCCAGCCACCTCTTTCTACACAATGGGCCAACCTCAACGCTTGGTTTTTATAGATAAATGTTTGGTCTTAGGACCGTATGCATTAATCCAAAGTTTTCGTACAACAAGTCTCCATATTCTTTAGTTGCGAACAATGGGATACTCCAAAGATCCATCCGTTCAGTTTCATTGGCTAAAAAGTTTCAATTTCCTCACAGGAAAAGGAATTAAACCCATCCCACAAAAGAAAATACAGACTGCAGGCGTCATTTTCCCGGAGTTTACTTTATACGTCATTACTTTATGATATTGAAAAAAGTCTATGCTGCAGATAATTCAAGAAGAAATACTTAAATTTATGTTTTCTGAGATGTTGTGTTATATGATGTCATGTTATGTTATGTTATGTTAGCTTTGTTATGTTATATTATGTTTCTTTATATTATATTATGTTATGTTCTTAGTTTCGTTTCGTTATGTTGTGGTATGTTATGTTATGTTTTGTTTTGGTATGTTATGAAATGTTATGTTATCTTTTCATAAATTATGTTATGGTATCTTATGATATATTTTGTTATATTTTGTCACAGCATGTTCAGTTATGTTATGCTATGTTTTGTTATGTTATGTTATTTTATGTCATATTATATTATGCTATTTAACGTTTTGTCATGTTATGCTATGTTCATTATGTTTTGTTTTGTTTTAAGTTAAGTAAGTATATATAAGGTGCGATACATTTCCGAAAATATGAAGGCCGAGCTTCTTTTTATTTTTCCTACATTTTGGCGCGAGGGGATGTATGTGTTTTGCACCAACTGGGAAGCTTTTCATGGCAGTGTTTACCAAATAACTGCCAGGGGCGACCCCTCTCAAAAAAGCTTTTTTTTTAATTGCAAAAGCTTGCATCTAAATTTTTGATATTGTTTTGCTCAGGACTTCAACTCATAATCTTCGGTATGGTAGAAGTAGCAATCTACCACCAAACAACGGCGCACAGTGGCATTTTTGCTTGGTTTCGACGCGAAAAAGTAAACATTTTCAAGTCATTTTTTTTTTTTTTTTGGAAATTTGAATGCAGTTTTTTTTTAAATCTCCACAGTATATAAAGATGATCTAACTGTACTTGAAGACCCTTACCATCCTTCCCTGGAAATAAAATAAGAATTCGAAACAAATCCTCTGAGTAGCGCTGTATCTAAATACGACTCTTGTTTCAGATTTAACTTTGCGAAGGCTAATTTAAGCAAACTTAATCATACATTATCTACTGTGGCTTGGTCCAAATACGGTGGAGATATTGACCAAAAGGTTTCTGAATTTTATACAATCATTTACGGTATTTTGGAAAAAAACGTACCTAAGCGAAAACATGTCTCTACCGAACCAGTCCAAATATGGTTTACTAAAGAGCTTCGGTCCTTAAAAACATAAAATCGCGCTTCTTCAAATTATTCAAAAGGTCGGGCTCTCACTACGTTTACTTGCAGTACTCTATTTTGCGTTATAAATATTTTGAATTAAACAAACAGTGCTATAATACATGCATCTGCAAGATGAAAAGGGAAATAACTTGCAATCCGAAAGCCTTCTATGGTTTCGTGAACTCTAAACGAAGGGTTAAAAGGTTTGCGTCTGCTTTAAAATTCCAGGAACAATTGTCTAGCGACGACCAAGATATTGCTAATTTCTTTGCACAATTTTTCAAGTCCAACTATTCCGCTGAACTTAACTCTTTTTCAAATGAATATCCATTTCAACTTAACTCCCTTAACACAGTTAATATTCCAGCAATATCTCCTCATAAAGTTTTTTCATATTTATGGTCTTTGAAGAAATCTTACAAGTACGGTCCTGATTTAATTCACACTTACTTTTTTAAAAAATGCGTTGAACACATTTATCAGCCCCTAACTGATTTATTCAATCTGTCCCTAAAACGTAGGATTTTTCCTTCTGCTGGGAAGTAATCTTTTCTCATACCCCTCCACAAAAATGGCAGTAGGTCGTGTGTAGAAAACTATAGAGGAATTGCAAAGTTGTGAGCCATCTCAAAGTTGTTTGAAGCTATAATTACCAACCAGCTAACTTTTTCCATTTCTAGTTTGATTGCAGGACAGCAACATGGATTCTGTAAAGGCAAATCTACCATTACTAATCTACTTGAATTCGGAACTCATGTTTCTAATGGATTTAGAGACAATCTTCACACCGATGTTATTTATACCGATTTCAGTAAAGCATTTGACAAAGTATCACATTCCTTACTTATGTACAAGCTTAATTGGCTTGGTTTTCAACCTGGCCTCACCCAGTGGATGTCGTCGTATCTCTGGGGTTGAACGCAAAAAGTTATTTTTAAAAATACTCTTTCTAATGTCATTGATATTCCCTCTGGCGTAAAATATTCCAAAATCTTAATGTATGCCGATGATATAAAATTTGTAGGTCTTATGCGTTTATCGAAGAACGACCCTTGCTTCAAGCATATTTAAATTACCTAGTTACCTGGTGCAACGTGAATTCAATGCCGTTTAACCTCAATAAATGTAAATTCATGTCCCTCTCTCGGAGATCTTTGCCAACAGCCTCTTTTGAAATTAATAATTTTTATCTTCTATCCGTAAACTATTTTGTGGATTTGGGAGGCACGATAGATTCTAAACTTAGTTTCAACCTTCATATTAATAGTACTGTCAATAAGGCTAGAGGTGTTCTTTCATTCGTGAAATGGTGGTCCAAAGAATTTAATGACCCTTATGTAACTAAAGCACTTTTCACCACTTTAGTTAGACAGATACTAGAATACGGATCAATAGTCTGGAATCCTAAGTATCGAGTTCATTCTGATAGAATTGAATCAGTAAAAAGCAATTTCTACTTTTCTCTTTAAGAAATTTTCAGTGGGACTCTGGGTATAATCTTCCCCCTTATATTAGTCGGTTGAAGCTTATCAATCTTCCAAATCTTGTAAGTCGTAGAGTAATGCTAGGCATAATATTTATGGCTAAACTACTGAACGGATTGATTTCTAGCCCAATTCTCTTAAACGAAGTAAACTTTAACGTCCCATCACCAGTATCAAAACATTACAAACCCCTTCTTTTGAGGCAGTGTAGAACTAATTTCAAATTAAATGAACCTTTTTGGTGTTTGTGTCATGATTTCAACACTCATTCTAGTTCATTTGATATAACGGATTCACTTTTTACCATAAGAAAAACTGCCCTATCCTACCTTAATTAGTAACAAAAAAAAAAATAAATAAAAAGTAATTTTACGCACTAAAAAGTTGACTTGCTTAACAATGTAGTATATGCATAATTTCAAAATCTTATTTATAATACTCAGCTGATGATTTGTATTCTGTAGCTGAGCAGTTTTAAATCTTAACGCTTAACAAACCTTCGCCTATCAACAACCCTGCAAAAACAAATCCGCGCGTCATGCGGATGCGCCCCTCGCGTCAGTTGGGCGGGCTTTGGAGGGTAATAATCCGTTGGGTATTAAAAAAAAAAAAACAAATAATTATCACTTCTTATAATTATTGTTCTTTATTGAATAATCTGCTGTCATACTGTGAGTTATTGATGACGCGCTAAGTAGTACAATTTACAGAAGTGAAATAACGCGTGGTTTAAAATTAAATAAAACTTTGTGGTGAAACAAAAGTTAAAATATTTTTTTTGTTATTTAAAACCGTCACTTAATTACATTATTTCGCAGGTGTTCAAAATTTTTTGGTTCAGTATTTTTTATGAAATTATGAGTTTTTTTATGTGTATTATTTTTGTGCTAAAAAAATATAAAACCGTGAAAAGAAAAGCCTGCCAAAATTTTGAGCCACGCTTTACCACACAAATTTTTTAATTTATACAATAATTCGACATTATTGCATATAATTCAAATGATTTTTCATCCCCTAGGTCCCCCTTTTGATATATTGACGATCCCAAAGAGGGAGATGTATGAGGTGTGGGTTGCAGAACGTGGCCAACAGCAAAAGGGTAAAGCCGTTTTAGACCACTTGTGTACTGTTTTAGGGAGAGAGTAAATAGAGACGAGGGATTGTATGATGAATGCCGCAGTAAAGTTCTAATTTTTGTATCAATCTTTGTATGAGGTGGATTCAAGTGAATTACACCAAAGTTAATTTTCTTGGAAAGTTTGCTTTATCGTTTGAAGAAGATAAGAAATTTAGATATAGGTATGTTCAATTGTGAATAAAAGAACAGGATAAGGCTATAAGAAAGTTTTCGTTTGGGGTAAATTCAAAATTTTTGGGGGGCGTGAAATGTCGCAATGCATAGGCATTTCCTCCTTACGAGGTATAATAAATAAAAAACAAAAAAGCAATGCTAGATTGTGTTATGTAGTATAATAATATGTTATGTAATGTTATTTTATTTAATATGAAATTAAAAATTTAAAGTTTTGTAGTATTGTTTTGATATGCTTGTTTTCTAGCATCTTTTATTTATTTATTTAAATGAATTATATGAATTATGTTTGTTGTACTACAAAAGACAATTTGTCTTATTGTACTAATGTATTTTTCCGAATAAATGAAAATGAAATGAAATGATGTTACTTTATTTTAAAATCCAATATCACAGGAACTTGATAGACACTCATAACTATTCCACAATCATCAAAAATATATATTGTGGCGAATGTTAGCAATTTTTATGCGTCACTGTGCTTCTAGAAAATAAATACACAACAACAGAAAAGTAAGCAACCACACATATGTGCATGTAAACATTAATTCAGCTACACATACATGCTAACAACGAAGAGAATATTTCGCATACACACATTTAGTCATCACCTAAGAGCAGACGTTATTACCCACACATACACAGGCATACAATTAGAAGCCAAATGTAAATACTAGATACATAAAAGAGAAATAAATAAGCAGTAGTTCTAGAAGGCTGTTCGTGAAAAGTTTAGACCCTTGGGAATTTATGCGTACGAGGCAACAGAGAGTATTCAAGCAGCGCCAGCCGAGGAATAATCAATCAGTTTGATTCAAGCTTGCCATTAGTTAAGTAGGCGATAATTGCAATTGTGAAGTTCTACTCCCAAAGTAGTCTAAATAAAGAACGTTTCACTATAACGAAATATTTGAATTATTTATTGGGAAGTTCAGAGATTCGAACGTTAACATAAAGCTGAATTTCTCAAAATGAAGAAGAATTTCCCAAAATTCGTTACAACATTAATTTAACCAAAGTTACAAGTAGGCATCTCTATTAATTATACTCAGAGTGCTTTGCACACAGAGTATATTAACTTTCATTGGGTAACGGTTGGTTGTACAGGTAGAAAGGAATCGAGATAGATATAGATTTCCATGTATCAAAATTACCAGTATAGAAAAAAAATTTGTTTGAGCCATGTAAGGCCGAGCTTCCCTTCCAATTTGCGCCGTGCTTTTCTTGATTTTCCCTACAAATTGGCCGGACGGGACCAACATGTTTTATGCCGACTCCGAACGGCATCTGCAAGGCAAATGAGTTTTCACTGATAGCTTTTCATGGCAAAATGAAAAGGGTGAAATACACACGGAGACACCTTTACTTGGTTTTGTATGAAGTAAAGTCTCAACTATATTAGACGCTTCCCTCTTTGTATCAACACCCGTTTCCGTGTTTACATCAACTCAGTTAGCTACCACAAATACTGCATATCAACTGTCATTATTGAAATTCCAGATATGCTTCCAACTGACCACTCGGCTCGAAAACGCACAGTAATTCCTTGACCTACACCATCCAATTTCCACACACAAAGCACACATGATTTACTTGCATTTACCGCAGTACCACCGGCTAACTTCTTTTCACATCTTGCTAATGCTATTAGTTATCTGCAAGTGCGCGTCATTGAATTCTTTGGCTGTATCGTTCAACGCTTCCGCAATGTCAACGATAATTCACGCTTGAAGCGTAAATATTTGTTTAGTTGTTTTTATGTTTGTGCATAAGTCATTTTTAGTATGTTTAGGAAAATGTGTTTGCGCCCAGATATTCTATTTTGTTCTAACGTGAGCGCAAGAACCTAAAAAAAAATTATTTGCCAAAGTAGCTTGATGTGATCGCATTCTGACTAAGCATCTAATATAGGCAAACTTTTATATTATCAGACTTTTCTGCAGCTGCGAAATGTGTTTTTGTGTTGTGGTTGCTGATTGGTGTTGGTGCGCATGCGCACAATCTGTGTAATTTAATGTGCAAGGGCTATCCAGTTTACTTGTCTATCTTGCCGTTCGGCCAATTGCCTCTAATCCAATGGAATTTATTGGCCCACTGCACTGCTCCATTATACTGACAACGTCAAGGTGCATTTTGTTTCATTATTTTTTTGGATATGTTTGTGTGTACCAATTTCGTTTCCCATAATCAACGCACGTGTCTGTAACTCATCAGAAAATATTTGTTCATGAAATACATTTTTGGCAGGAAAGTGCTAAGTTGCTTTTCTATAAGGCTACATCTTCTTATTTCGAATCTTTAAAAGTAGGTGGGAACGTCAAAGGATCTCAACATTTATATTTTTTTTTTGAGCTTGGAAAAGCCTGAATGAGGCAACGTACTTTCTATGGTACGACCTAAAAGACTGAAAGGTCCTAAGGGCCATAATAAAAGAAACGAGCTTTCTTATGTTGTTGTTATTGCTATAAGTATACTATCCGAAGGACTTGGGGAATGTTATCGATATTGATGGTCTTTTGCCGCGTGCAGATCTGGTACGTTCCGGTAAAAAGCATCATTGAGGTACTAGTTCGATAATCTCAGGAACGATTTAGTATTATCACATGAGACCTTCGAGGCCAAACCGCCCTCGTGAGGGAATTAAGCTCTGCAGAGACTCGCTTGTTAAAGAAACAGGACTCGACACGGTAGATGAGGCTGGCAATAGGGTTTTAGAAGCTATAAGTTGCGCTGGCAACCACGGGAATCATACTAAAAATCGCAAAATAATAGCATTTAGAGGTCTCATCAAAGGACAGAATAGGAGACTATGCAGCAACTCTTCATCGTGGTGAAAGAATGCAGCACAGGCGACTCAGCTTTCTCTGAATATTTTACCGCAGGCAGCAGGAAATAAAAACAATCTCGAAACGACGAAAATTGAACGGACCAATTGAGAGGCTTTATCTGACAAAATTTTTTAACTGGATACGGTTGAACATGTCTGTAGAATGGATTCGGTAGAAAACCCGAATTGAAACCATATAAACGACGCACTTCACACGGTCTTCGAAGGCAATTCGACAAGTCCCCGGATTGTGTCAGCAATAATATGCCTACCCCATTACCGTGAGTGTAGACATAGAGCTCAGTTAGTGCAAACTTTTACCCGAAGGTAATGCTTTATACATTGCCATGTATGTAACATTGCACTTAGATAAATGAAGCACTTCTTTACAAAAGTGTATTTTAGGTTCCGCTGAGTCTCTCAGCTAATAGTGCTTTAGCTATTAGTTGTAAATAGAAAGTGCTTCACAATTTCGAATTTATATAAACCAACATTGACAAAGCTGGCAAAGCACGAATACGCCGTTTCCTCCTTTGATGACGTTCTTTCTTTTCTTCCTTTGCGGAAATTGTCCGCAAGTAATTTGGATCTTTTAAAGTCGGTATCTATTGGTCTGAAGCGGTCCTCTCCAGTCCCCAAGACAAAAGGGAAGGTGCTGCCGACTTTGTTATTATGAGCCCTTTCCAGGATTTAGTGTAAATAATAAAAATACAGGTATACGTCAAGAAAAGTAGACAGTTTAAGTTGATCAGAGACCTCTTAAAAGGTTCAAGCTTGGCTTCGAGTTATCGGCTGTTGCCTGCTTATTATCGATACGTTAGAAATTTTTCTTCGATTTTGTATTGAAGTTTTATTGTTATCTTTAACAAAACAAACCGATGAGAAATTACTAACACGCCGATAAAAAATTGGTAACATTCTGATAGCTTATCGATAACTCCTTTTAGATATCAAAAACGAATTTATCAAATCGGCAGCGTTACGCTAACAAATCGACAACTTTGTCATAGCAATCGATAATAAATATATCGATATCTTTTCCATAAATATTCGAATATTTTCGATATCAAAACAATAACTTTCCCTTATCAAGTCGATAATTTTTCTAAAGCAAATTTATAATACGCCTAAAATAAACCGACTATTTTTTGATAATTTATTGATAACTTTTCGATAACAGTTCTTTGTTTGTATTATATAACTTCGATAACAAATTGGAAGTTTGTTTAGAGCTCGTCGATAGCATACCGATAACAAACCGATACACGCCGTTATAATGTGTTATCATTTCATTCCTTTTTCCTCTTTTCAATTTTACTTTAATTTCCCTTGTTTTCCTTTGCCATCCTTTCTTTCCTATTATTTTCGATCAATTTGTTTTTCTATTTTCAATTTTTTTTTCTATTGGGTATGTATTGGTGGTATTATATTCATAAACAATGTCACATCGTTTAATACTTACGTCACATATATACTCATCTCTCATTTCTCAGATTTTGCTATCTTACTTACTTTCTTAACCTTTTAAACCGTTATGGCGCTCCAACAAGGCACGCTAGTCGCTTCTCCGCTCTGGCAAATGGCGCCAATTGGTCACGCCAAGGGAGTTTAAATCGTTTTCCACCTGGTCCTTTCAGCGGAGTAGGACCGCTTTCTGCCTTTGCTTCCTTAGGCGGGTTCCGATAAAAAATACTTTCTAAGCCGGAGCGTCATCTTTCATTCGCATAACATGACCTACCCAGCGTAGCAGCTGCTTTTTGATTCACTGGACTATGTTGATGTCTGCGTAGAGCTCGTACAGCTCATCATTAATTTTTTTTCGGTACTCGAAAAACTTTTCTCTCGAACACTACTGCTTCATCTGATGTTGTCATGTTCCATGCTTCTGCACCATATAGCAGGACGGGTACGATAAGTTACTTGTAGAGCATGATTTTGGTTTGCCCAGAGAGAACTTTACTTTTCAATCACCTACCTAGTCCAAAGTAGCATTTATTGGAAGGAGTGATTCTTCGCTGGATGTTAGAGCTGATGTTGTTTTTAGTGTTAATGTTGGTTCCCAAAATAAACGAAGTCTTTTACTATTTTGAAATTACGGCTGCCACTGGCGTGGCCTCCAAGGCGCAAATACGCAGACTCACTGCTTGATGACAGCAGGTACTTCGTTTTATCCTACTTCACCATCAAACCCATCTTTACCGCTTCTTTTTCCGGTTTGGGGTAAGCAGAACTTACGGCGCGGGTGCTCAGGCCGATGATATGTATCGATGTCATCAGCATTTGCCAGTAATTGCACGCTTTTATAGAGCATTTTGCGTTCGGGCTATATAATTATAAATTGCCGAATAAAGTTTATTTCCCAGGCAAGAAAATTATTAAGTGGAGTTGGTTTTGATCCATGGTGGTATAGCGCGAAACCGGCCCTGTTTTGGAAAAATATAGGCAAGCTTAAATTCCATAGAAAAGTTGTATACTTTACCCGGTTTTGTCTATAGAAATACGAATATATTCAAAAGCTCTGTTTCTAATGGATTTTTTTAATTTCAGGGAAACAATGTTGGCACTGGTGCTACCCTCAATCTAGAATATGGTAACTTGAAGCTCTGCAAAATTGAAGGTAATGGGATTGTTTTTCTTATGCAGAGTAAAATTCTTAAAGAAATGAGTACACGAACTTCTGAGAGATCTGCGAAAGGTAAGCAGGGTAATATTATTTGCAGAAAAGAAAACCCCCTTAATCTATCAGTCAACAAATGTTATTGCATTAACAAACAACATCAACGGAAGCGAAATTCAACGCCTAATTTTAACAAATAAAATGTAGCTCACTTAATGCCAAGTAGCATACTCATTTACACTCACCGAAGCATAAGATGTACGAGCATTCGCAAGAATAAAAAATGTAAATTAAACGCGGATGTATTGCCAAGCAAGCGCCTTATCAAATTACTTAGAAATATAGCAAAAGCCGATCGGGCGTAATGCGCTTCAGAGCATGCAACATGCAATGCTTCACTTGAGCAGCCATAGCGCGCAACAACTGTAGCAGCTAATGCAACATGACTGGTGCACACAGAATCATAATCTTAATAGTTTTAAAAAAGAAATGTGTAGACGAATATAGTAAAGTAGCAAAAGGCTAAGTTGTAAATACTTTTGCGACGAAAAATTACTTAAGACCAAGCCGAGAAGTTTGACTTCCTTTTGTTTAAGTAGTTATGTGTGTGGATATATTCTGATACGCCCATTAATGACTGTTGTTGCTTGTCAGTAATTATATGTCTTAAATTTAGCTTGGAGTCACTTTGTGCTTTAGCTGCACTTTCATGAAGTTGTGAGGCGCTACTTGGCATATCAACAATTCTGATTGCGCTATGAATATTTATTCATAGTAATTTTGTGTGTCTAAAAGAAAAGTTTTTTTGAGTTATGTCTTCGTGTATTATTTATTCGTATTTTATTTCTTTGCGAAGTTAATGAAACTTTTGAATTTTTGTGTATACTTCTCTTAGTCCCTCTGGCGCAAGGAGGTTTCGAATAAAGTAGTAATACATCTGTAATCCCACGGCCCATATCGCGAGCAAGTACAAAATCAGGAGTCGAATCGTCTGTTAACTGTATATGTTTAGGTTAGATGCGAGCACCAGTGCACTTAGGCCCAAGAAGGTCGCACTGTGAAACCACGTGGATATCTCCTATACTCAAACCAACAGGTCGATTCAGCAAACATCGGACCAACTTAGCCAGATCACAATGATCACCAAAGAAGGGAGATCCCAGACATTTCTTCCTCTTGTTCCAAAGCGCAAGACAATCGAACAGAAAATGCTTGACTGTCTCTATCCCCTCTTCGACTTTGCAGCTTCCGCACTGATTATTATAGGTAGCACCCAGCCGTTGTTTATGCCCCCTAAGTGGCCGATTATAGGTCCAATCGCCAGAGGTATGTCCCCCTTCCAAGAAGAAGGAGGCTTTTTGTGCGTTCTCGCATTCCGTTCAGGCCATACGAGGTTAGTGTGGTAGCACGATCCAAGATTGCTCCATCTCACACCCGCTTCCCTAAAGAAAATCCCTTTCAAAGTGAGCTTACAGCTAGCGAGCGGCATGTTCAATCCCTTCTAGGACCACGGAAACGGCCCCCTATTGCAAGTTCGTCAGCCATCTTATTGCCCGGTATATCCGAGTGCCCAGGCACACATACCAGACTGAGGGAAGCTTGCTCAGCGATTTCGTTAAGAGATTTTCGGATCTTCTCTAATATTCTGGACTTACATGTGACCGAGCCCGGCTGTTAGAGTAAATACAAATTTAGTTATAGCCGTGCACAGTGTTCTCAGGTGATCAACGGCCTCATTTATAACAGCCTCCTCCGCCTGAAAGACGCTGCAATGATCGGGTAAGCTAAAGGATATATTCCACATTAGCTGACGTCAAATACACCGCTACCCACTTTTTATCCAGTTTGGAGCCGTCAGTATATATCTGCAGCGTAAGGCTCAGGTCCGGTGGCTCCTTCAACCAGTAATCGCAGTCCGGGATAACAACCTCGCACTTCGTATCGAAAAATACAGTCGGAGCGCAATATTCCGATGAAGGCCAATCCAGATTGTTAAGGATAAATGTATAAAAATTAATTGCTGTACGTAAGTCTCGATTAAACTCAAAAACAGTTTGCCCGATTTCTACAATTTTTTTTTTTCTCATAGTTCAATAATTATTAAGAAATATTTTTTTGTGAAAAATAGGCGCTGCAACGCCCCTACTACGAACAATTAAAATTCGCTTTATCTACGCAATTAATCTAAGAATGTATCCAATTTTTTAAGAAGAATTCCATATATATATGGGGGTGCAGTTGGGGTGGAATGCGGGTGAGAATGATAGTGCGAGTTGGAGTGATAGTGGGAGTGCAAGCGAGAGTGAAAAGCGAGTGGGAGTGGAACAGGGAGTGAGACTGGGAGTGGGAAACCGAGTTGGAGTGGGAGGGGAATTAATGGAAAAAAGGATGGCCAAGTGCAAGAATAACAAGTAAGAACGGGACTGTCTTCGGCTGTGCCGAAGACTTCATACCTTTCATGAATGGGGCTGAACAATAATCTTATCCCGTTCGTAATCTCCGAATAATCGGATGTATAAGATAAGAAATATATAGTGAACAGATCTACATACCTTAACGATTTTTAAGATAAATATAAAATAACAAGTAAGGAAGGCTAAGTTCGGGTGTAACCGAACATTACATACTCAGTTGAGAGCTATGGAGACAAAATAAGGAAAATCACCATGTAGGAAAATGAACCTAGGGTAACCCTGGAATGTGGTTGTATGACATGTGTATCAAATGGAAGGTATTAAAGAGTATTTCAAGAGAGAGTAGGCCATAGTTCTATGGATGGACGCCATTTAGGGATATCGCCATAAAGGTGGACCAGGGCTGACTCTAGAATGTGTTTGTACGATATGGGTATCAAATGAAAGGTGATAATGAGTATTTTAAAAGGGAATGGGCTTTAGTTCTATAGGTGAACGCCTTTTCGAGAAATCCCCATAAAGGTGGACCAGGGGTGACTCTAGAATATGTTTGTACGATATGGGTATCAAATGAAAGCTCTTAATGAGTATTTTGAAAAGGAGTGATCCTTAGTTCCCTAGGTGGACGCCGTTTCGAGATATCGCCATAAAGGTGCACCAGGGGTGTCTCTAGTTGTACGATATGGGAATCAAATGAAAGGTGTTACTGAGCGTTTTAAGAGGGAGTGGGCATTAGGTCTATAGGTGGACGCCTTTTCGAAATGTCGCCATTAGGGTGTGCCAGGGGTGACTCTAGAATGTGTTTGTACGATATGGGTATCAAACGAAATGTGTTACTGAGCATTTTAAGAGGGAGTGGGCATTAGGTCCATAGGTGGACGCCTTTTCGAGATATCGCCATTAGGGTGAGCCAGGGGTGACTCTGGAATGTGTTTGTACGATATGGGTATCAAATGAAAGGTGGTAATGAGTATTTTAAAAGGGAGTAATCCTTAGTTCTATAGGTGGACGCCTTTTCGAGATATCGCCATAAAGGTGGACCAAGGGTGACTCTAGAATGTTTGTACTATATGGGTATCAAACGAAAGGTGTTACTGAGCATTTTAAGAGGGAGTGGGCACTAGGTCTATAGGTGGGCGCCTTTTCGAGATATCGCCATTAGGGTGGGCCAGGGTGACTCTAGAATGTGTTTGTACGATATGGGTATCAAATGAAAGGTGGTAATGAGTATTTTAAAAGGGAGTAATCCTTAGTTCTATAGGTGGACGCCTTTTCGAGATATCGCCATAAAGGTGGACCAAGGGTGACTCTAGAATGTTTCTACGATATGGGTATCAAACGCCTTTTCGATATATCGCCATTAGGGTCACCCCTGCTCTAGAATGTTTGTACTATATGGGTATCAAACGAAAGGTGTTACTGAGCATTTTAGGAGGGAGTGGGCATTAGGTCTATAGGTGGACGCCTTTTCGAGATATCGCCATTAGGGTGGGCCAGGGGTGACTCTAGAATGTTTGTACGATATGGGTATCAAAGGAAAGGTGTTACTGAGCATTTTAAGAGGGAGTGGACATTAGGTCTATAGGTGGACGCCTTTTCGAGATATCGCCATTAGGGTGGGCCAGGGGTGACTCTAGAATGTTTTTACGATATGGGCATCAAACGAAAGGTGTTACTGAGCATTTTAAGAGGGAGTGGGCATTAGGTCTATAGGTGCACGCCTTTTCGAGATATCGCCATTAGGGTGGGCCAGGGTTGACTCTAGAATGTGTTTGTACGATATGGATATCAAATTAAAGGTATTAATGAGGGTTTTAAAAGCGATTGGCCCTTAGATGTATATGTGAAGGCGTTCTCGCGATATCGACCAAATGTGGATCAGGTGATCTAGAAAATCATCTGTCGGGTACTGCTAATTTATTTATATATTCAATAACACTAACAGTATTCCTGCCAAGATTCCAAGGCCTGTTGATTTCGCCTTGTAGATCTTTTTCATTTGCTTCTACTTAATATGGTAGGTGTCACACCCATTTTACAAAGTTTTTTCCAAAGTTATATTTTGCGTCAATAAACCAATCCAGTTACCATGTTTCATCCCTTCTTTCGTATTTGGTATAGAATTATGGCATTTTTTTAATTTTTCGTAATTTTCGATATCGATAAAGTGGGCGTGGTTATGGTCGGATTTCGGCCATTTTTTATACCAAGATAAAGTGAGTTCAGATAAGTACGTGGGCTAAGTTTAGTAAAGATATATCGGTTTTTGCTCAAGTTATTGTGTTAACGGCCGAGCGGAAGGACAGACGGTGGACTGTGTATAAAAACTGGGCGTGGCTTCCACCGATTTCTACCATTTTCACAGAGAACAGTTACCGTCATAGAATCTATGCTCCTACCAAATTTCAAAAGGATTGGTAAATTTTTGTTCGACTTATGGCATTAAAAAAATTCTAGACACACTAAATGAAAATGGGCGGAGCCACGCCCATTTTGAAATTTTCTTTTATTTTTGTATTTTGTTGCATCATATCATTACTGGAGTTGAATTTTGACTTAATTTACTTATATACAGTAAAGATATTAAATTTTTTGTTAAAATTTGAATTTAAAAAAATTTTTTTTAAAAAGTGGGCGTGTTCTTCGTCCAATTTTGCTAATTTTTATTTAGCACATATATAGTAATAGTAGTAACGTTCCTGCCAAATTTCATCATGATATCTTCAACGACTGCCAAATTACAGCTTGCAAAACTTTTAAATTACCTTCTTGTAAAAGTGGGCGGTGCCACGCCCATTGTCCAAAATCTTACTAGTTTTCTATTCTGCGTCATAGCGTCAACCCATCTACCAAGTTTCATCGCTTTAACCGCATTTGGCAATGAATTATCGCATTTTTTCGGTTTTTCGAAATTTTCGAAATTTTCGATATCGAAAAAGTGGGCGTGGTTATAGTCCGATATCGTTCATTTTAAATAGCGATCTGAGATGAGTGCTCAGGAACCCACATACCAAATTTCATCAAGATACCTCAAAATTTACTCAAGTTATCGTGTTAACGGACGGACGGACGGACGGACGGACGGACGGACGGACGGACGGACGGACGGACGGACATGGCTCAATCAAATTTTTTTTGGATCCTGATTATTTTGATATATGGAAGTCTATATCTATCTCGATTCCTTTATATATGTACAACCAACCGTTATCCAATCAAACTTAATATACTCTGTGAGCTCTGCTCAACTGAGTATAAAAAACGGGTAGGTACTTTGTGTGAGGATGCAAAGTTTCAGGTTTTTTGTGGTCTGCGTGTAAAAACTATGACTACGAATCACGTATTTCAAAAATATATGACGAAAACGTAATTATTTGATGAAATTTGATGAATTTTGAAGATTCTAGCCGTAAAAAAGGGGTCAAAATGACAGTCTATATGAAGTATATAATATATATACGACCGATCTCTATGATTTTTCAGACAACAATATATGCTATATACGTAAGCATTTTGTGAAATATGAAGCTTCTAACTGTTAAAACGTGGCAGAAATTGCGCAAAGTTTCTTATCTGAACAATCGGTTGTATGAGATATATACTATGTGTACCACCGATCTCAATGATTTTTTCAGACATCAATATATGCTATACACGTAAGCAGTTGGTGAAATTTGAAGCTTCTAGCTGTTAAAATGGGGCCGAAATCATAAAAAAAATATATATATACTATATATATATACTATATATACCATCATATATATATTATATATCACCGATCTCTATGATTTTTTGACACAACAATACATATTATATACGTAAGCAATCGGTGAAATTTGAAGATTATAACTGTTAAAATGGGGAAGAAATTGCGCAAAGTTTCTTATCTGAACAATCGGTTGTATGGGATATATACTATGTATATCACCGATCTCAATGATTTTTCAGACATCAATATATGCTATACACGTAAGCAGTTGGTGAAATTTGAAGCTTTTAGCTGTTAAAATGGGGTAGAAATTGCGAAAAGTTTCTTATCTGAACAATCGGTTGTATGAGATATATACTATATATAGAACCGATCTCTATGATTTTTTCAGACAACAATATATGCTATATACGTAAGCAATCATTGAAATTTGAAGCTTATAGCTGTTAAAATGGGGTAGAAATTGCGAAAATTTTCTTATCTGAACAATCGGTTGTATGAGATATATACTATGTATATCACCGATCTCAATGATTTTTTCAGACATCAATATATGCTATACACGTAAGCAGTTGGTGAAATTTGAAGCTTTTAGCTGTTAAAATGGGGTAGAAATTGCGAAAAGTTTCTTATCTGAACAATCGGTTGTATGAGATATATACTATATATAGAACCGATCTCTATGATTTTTTCAGACAACAATATATGCTATATACGTAAGCAATCATTGAAATTTGAAGCTTATAGCTGTTAAAATGGGGTAGAAATTGCGAAAATTTTCTTATCTGAACAATCGGTTGTATGAGATATATACTATGTATATCACCGATCTCAATGATTTTTTCAGACATCAATATATGCTATACACGTAAGCAGTTGGTGAAATTTGAAGCTTCTAGCTGTTAAAATGGGGTAGAAATTGCCAAAAATTTCTTATCTGAACAATCGGTTGTATGAGATATATACTATATATAGAACCGATCTCTATGATTTTTTCAGACAACAATATATGCTATTTACGTAAGCAATCAGTGAAATTTGAAGCTTATAGCTGTTAAAATGGGGTAGAAATTGCGAAAAGTTTCTTATCTGAACAATCGGTTGTATGAGATATATACTATGTATATCACCGATCTCAATGATTTTTTCAGACATCAATATATGCTATACACGTAAGCAGTTGGTGAAATTTGAAGCTTCTAGCTGTTAAAATGGGGTAGAAATTGCCAAAAATTTCTTATCTGAACAATCGGTTGTATGAGATATATACTATATATATAACCGATCTCTATGATTTTTTCAGACAACAATATATGCTATATACGTAAGCAATCAGTGAAATTTGAAGCTTATAGCTATTAAAATGGGGTAGAAATTGCGAAAAGTTTCTTATCTGAACAATCGGTTGTATGAGATATATACTATATATAGAACCGATCTCTATGATTTTTTCAGACAACAATATATGCTATATACGTAAGCATTTTGTGAAATTTGAAGCTTCTTACTGTTAAAACGGGGCAGAAATTGCGCAAAGTTTCTTATCTGAACAATCGGTTGTATGAGATATATACTATGTATATCACCGATCTCAATGATTTTTTCAGACATCAATATATGCTATACACGTAAGCAGTTGGTGAAATTTGAAGCTTCTAGCTGTTAAAATGGGGTAGAAATTGCCAAAAATTTCTTATCTGAACAATCGGTTGTATGAGATATATACTATATATAGAACCGATCTCTATGATTTTTTCAGACAACAATATATGCTATTTACGTAAGCAATCAGTGAAATTTGAAGCTTATAGCTGTTAAAATGGGGTAGAAATTGCGAAAAGTTTCTTATCTGAACAATCGGTTGTATGAGATATATACTATGTGTACCACCGATCTCAATGATTTTTTCAGACATCAATATATGCTATACCCGTAAGCAGTTGGTGAAATTTGAAGCTTCTAGCTGTTAAAATGGGGCCGAAATCGTAAAAAAAAAATATATATACTATATATATATACTATATATACCATCATATATATATTATATATATCACCGATCTCTATGATTTTTTGACACAACAATACATACTATATACGTAAGCAATCGGTGAAATTTGAAGCTTATAACTGTTAAAATGGGGAAGAAATTGCGTAAAGTTTCTTATCTGAACAATCGGTTGTATGGGATATATACTATATATACCACCGGTATCTATGATTTTCTCAGACAACAATATATGCTATACACGTAAGCATTTGGTGAAATTTGAACATATCTAAACGATTTTTAAGATAAATATAAAATAAAAAATAGGTAGGTAATCTGTGTGAGGATGCAAAGCTTCACGTTTTTTGTGGTCTGCATGTAAAAACTATGGCTACGAATCACGTATTTCAAAAATATATGACGAAAACGTAACTATTTGATGAAATTTGATGAATTTTGAAGATTCTAGCCGTAAAAAAGGGGTCAAAATGACAGTTTATATGAAGTATATAATATATATACGACCGATCTCTATGATTTTTCAGACAACAATATATGCTATATACGTAAGCAATCGGTGAAATTTGAAGCTTATAGCTGTTAAAATGGGGTAGAAATTGCGAAAAGTTTCTTATCTGAACAATCGGTTGTATGAGATATATACTATATATACAACCGATCTCTATGATTTTTTCAGACAACAATATATGCTATATAGGTAAATATTCGGTGAAATTTGAAGCTTCTAGCTGTTAAAATGGGGCTAAAATTTGCGAAAATATATATATATATACTATATATATATACTATATATACCACCATATATATACTATATATACCACCGATCTTTATGATTTTTTCAGACAACAATATATGCTATATACGTAAGCATTCGCTGAAATTTGAAGCTTTTAGCTGTTAAAATGGGGTAGAAATTGCGAAAAGTTTCTTATCTGAACAATCGGTTGTATGAGATATATACTATATATAGAACCGATCTCTATGATTTTTTCAGACAACAATATATGCTATATAGGTAAGCAATCAGTGAAATTTGAAGCTTATAGCTGTTAAAATGGGGTAGAAATTGCGAAAAGTTTCTTATCTGAACAATCGGTTGTATGAGATATATACTATGTATATCACCGATCTCAATGATTATTTCAGACATCAATATATGCTATACACGTAAGCAGTTGGTGAAATTTGAAGCTTCTAGCTGTTAAAATGGGGTAGAAATTGCCAAAAATTTCTTATCTGAACAATCGGTTGTATGAGATATATACTATATATAGAACCGATCTCTATGATTTTTTCAGACAACAATATATGCTATTTACGTAAGCAATCAGTGAAATTTGAAGCTTATAGCTGTTAAAATGGGGTAGAAATTGCGAAAAGTTTCTTATCTGAACAATCGGTTGTATGAGATATATACTATGTATATCACCGATCTCAATGATTTTTTCAGACATCAATATATGCTATACACGTAAGCAGTTGGTGAAATTTGAAGCTTCTAGCTGTTAAAATGGGGTAGAAATTGCCAAATAAATAAATAGGGCAGTAATTACGAAAAGTTCCTTATCTGAACAATCGGTTGTGGGGATATATACTATATATACGACCGATCTCATAAATTTTTTCAGGCAACAATATGTTCAATATACGAAAGTATATGGTGAAGTTTGAAGCTTCAATCTGTTAAATTGGGTAAGATATTACAAAAATCCTCTTTTTCTGAAAAATCGTATGTATGGAGGATATATGCTATAGTGGTCCGATCCGGTCGGTTTCGACAAATGTCTAATCGGACACCCAAATACACCTGCTCACCAAATTTTATCAAGATATCTCAAAAATTGAGGGACTAGTTTGCATACAAACAGACAGACGGACAGACGGACAGACGGACATGGCTAAAACAACTCAGCTCTTCAACCTGATTATTTCGGTATACTTAATGGTGGGTCTATCTATTTTCCTTTAAGGACTTACAATTTTCGGTTTCGTGACGAAATTAATATACCATTTCATTTTCATGAAAGGTATAAAAATTGAAGATGAAGTTGACTAGAATGTTATAGAGAGAGATGACGGGAAGCGAGGCTCACTTTTTGAATGAAGGCACATCAGACTTGAGGCAGGACAAAGTCTGCCGTATAATGACTAAAAAATAAAAGAGAAAAGTATGTTATTAGAAAAAATCAAAATAAAATTAATGTATGGCACTATAACCTCCGAAGAAATTTTAGGCCGAGCTTCTTAGAGATTTTAGGTGAGCTGTTCACCACTAAATTCATCAAAAAAAAAGACTGTCCTTAGAGTGGCGAAAGGAAACTGTGGCTGACTTTGGTTTACATAGCCCACAGTTATATATGATACCTTTCACTTGAAATTAATCTCACAGTTACCCTTGAAGTACTTAAGTTTCCAATGTTTTAAGTGGGCAACTTTTTTCTTTTAACTTCTAGTTTCTGTATTTGTTAGAAGTAGTGATGGCCCAACAATTGTAACTTCAATCAGGTAAAAGGTTTTGAACCTGACTTTTGTCTCTAAAGTCCTGTCCTGCTTGGTAAGGGTTGAAGTATCCTCTTAGGGCATTCTTTCTTGGAATACTCCACATACAATTTTCTCTTTACAAGTCGCGTCACAGCGTTTTTAGGTGAAACTTGAAACAGGAAGAAATGCAGCAGGAACGGCGCTTTTCGAGTGTGCTCTCTTTGCTTTGGTAGGTATATCTTTTAGGCATATTATACTGCCTTTTATAACTCACTGGATACTCGCAGAGTTAAGCCTCTGTCGTAAACGGAAGTACTTAATAGCCTTAACGCTTTCAGTAGGCAGCCCCCGATTGCTGCAGCGTCCTTCAAGCGGAGGTCGCCGTTATAAAGAATTATATATACGGGAAGATATCCACCACTTTAACTATTTGGAAACTTTCACTCAGATAGGTACACTTAAAACGCTACGCTCTGCCACCATATGTCCGAGTATTTTCAGGGATTGGTTGACTTCAATTGGGGTGGCAAAATATTGCAAATTTTAAATGACAAATTCAAACAAGTTTGATAAAAGAACGGTTCTGGTTTATAGTTATTGTGCGCTAAAAATTGATGCAGTACGGTATCTTAAATAGTTTTAAATAGGGTATTTGTCTATATATTTTTTTCTTTGTGTCTAGACCATGTATGAGCTTTATGCAGATATGACGATAGTGCAGCTAATAAAAACCCAAAGGATTCGCTGGTTAGATCATGATATGCGAATGGACCATGACGCTCTGACCAAAAAGTATTTCTATCGACAACGCCACAGTTTGGAAGCAGAGGAAGGGGAAGGCCTCCACTGAGTTGGGAGAGACAGGTGGAGTAAGATTTCACATACGGTGGTGCTCCCAATTGGCGTCAGTTATCGCGCAACAGCAGTTAATGATTATGATAATGAGTCTTACAAAGCAGTAAGTTGCGAGGATTTTTTATACTATTTTGCTACTTCTTTACTACTTCGCTAATGTAATGGGTGGGAAAAAAGCCAAGTTCGATATATAACCACATTGGAAAAAAAATAAAAAAAATGAGGAAATGGAGAAGAGAAATTAAAGATAGTTGAAGGGAAGTTGAAAAATGAAGAGAGAAAGAAGAAGAGTGAGAGTAAAAGTAAGAATAACGGTGATGGTTTCAGAAAACGAAATAAATAAACACTTAAATAAATAAAGCAAAGTAGATACTAGCGACAATAGCAGGATTTGTTGTATGTCACACCACGTGCTAAATAATATAGGAGCGAGGTACGGCAATTCATTCAATAATAAGTCCCTAATTTTAAAGCTATCCTCAACCACCTTGGCCATATCTAAAGTTCGTTCACCAAAGTAAAGGAAACGAATGTTGTTATATATCGGGCATTTACCAATAAAGTGAAAAACGTCTTCTGGCCCCTGAAAGTTACATTGTGTGCAAAGTGGAGACGATATGTTTTTATAGGTTCTTGCAAACCTCCTCGTGCCCGGAGAATAAGACTGGCTGAACTGTAATCATCAGTGAAAGACGAACTCCCCAATGGTACTAGGGCCGGGTGAAGGTCGTGGGTGGTAAACTTCCGAGCCATTTTAAGGGAATGTATTATACTCAGATAAGCGTTCTAAGAGCGAGGAAGTGAAGAGCTGTATATAAGCTGATAGCAATTGCTTAATGAAAGGTAGATTGACCGTGTTATCAAGTTTTTATCCAAGAAATCCCCAGTTGGGCAGTCACCTCTGCTAGAATACGCGGTAGTCGGTCATATGATAGACTAAAGCAACGATCGATATATAGCATGTGCAGGCGAAGCGTATGTAAATACAAGGGCTGCAAGCCTGTTTCCAGATTCAAAATGTAGTTTGGCCTATTAGAGGGAAGGAAGATCAATTTCTTTATAAAAATTTAAGAAGTTTCTCAACTTGGTCGAATTCGTTAACCCCCTATCCCTGTGCGCCTTAAAACTAATGGACCTGGAAGCAGCCTCGAAGATTTTTATTTTCTGCGACAAACAAATGCGGGGGTTATTAATATAGCTTTTAGCCACGTTACGTTAACAGCGTTTTTAGCATCCATCAAATATGGGTCCAAATATTTATTAAAAAATAGTTAACAAATGAGAAGCGCAGCTAAGTATTTGTATTCGTTAACTATTTCAGTAACCTCGCTACCATAGATCAATTTCCATGAGCCGGGGACTCTTCCACCTTTCTCAAATACTATGAGTTTTACTTGTTCCAGTTGGCAGTTAGTGCCCACAGTAGTAGTACAACAGTTGTGAAGGGAGTTTATTATTTCCTGCAGCTGTTCAGGTGATTCCGGAAGCAAGACCAGATACCCTGCGTACATAAGCACCTTCACATTAATGTTATTAACCCTGATAACCCCGCACTAATAGCCATTTAGGTCACTTAAGTACAAAGGCAATGGAACCGGGCTTAAAAGGCAGCCTTGGCGAACACCGTGATTAATAGGGAAAAACAGGTTACCAGGAAGAGCAGTATTAACAAAGGGATAGTTTAAGAGTAATAGTGAGAGCTTGACCTAGAAAAGAACAAGAACAGGACAAGCAAGTGGAAAAGGAGAAAGAATTACGGAAGAAACGCAGAAGGGAGAGAAAGCAAGAGCAAACAATGCTTACGAAATTAACGCCTGAAAAATGGAAGACAAGTAAGTTCACGTATTTCATATACAAAATAATAGCCTCCTACCTATTTTCCTCTAGATTATTTCATATTTCAGAATGTCATGAATGTAGTACATACTGTTTTTGATACTGAAAAAAATAATCAATGCTCAGAAAAAATCCATAAGTTTGGAGGGCGAGTATTGTCAAGTGCAACTATTTTTCTTATACTCAGCTGAGCAGAGCTCACAGAGTATATTAACTTTGTTTGCATAACGGTAATCCGTAACGGCATAAACCAATCGAGATAGATATAGACTTCTATATATCAAAATGATCTGGGAGAAAAAAGAAATTCATTTAGCCATGTCCGCCCGTCCGTCCGTCCGTCCGTAAACACGATAACTTGAGTAAATTTTGAGGTGTCTTGATGAAATTTGGTATGACGGTTCCCGATCGCTCATCTCAGATCGCTATTTAAAATGAACAAAATCGGACTACAACCACGCACACTTTTTCGATATCGAAAATTTCGAAAAACCGAAAAAGTGCGATAATTCATTACCAAAGACGGAAAAGCGATAAAGCTTGGTAGGTGCGTTGACCGTATGACGCAAAATAGAAAATCAGTAAAATTTTGGACAATGGGCGTGGCACCGCCCACTTTTAAAAGAAGGTAATTTACAAGTTTTGCAAGCTGTAATTTTGCAGCCGTTGAAGATATCATGATGAAATTTGGCAGAAACGTTACTCCCATTACTATATGTGTGCTTAATTAAAATTAGCAAAATCGGATCGGACGATCACGCCACCTAAAAATAAATTTTTTTTTAAGTCAAATTTTAACAAAAAATGTAATATCTTTATAGTATATAAGTAAATTATGTCAACATTCAACTCCCGTAATGATATGGTGCAACAATATATTAGAATAAAATAAAATTTCAAAATGGGCTTGGCTCCGCCCTTTTTCATTTAATTCATCTAGAATACTTTCAAGGCCATAAGTCGAACAAAAATTTACAAATCCTTGTGAAATTTGATAGGGGCTTAGATTCTAGGACGATAACTTATTTCTGTGAAAAAGGGCGAAATCGGTTGAAGACACGCCGATATGACGATAACTATTTTCTGTGAAAATGGGCGAAATCGCTTGAAACCATGCCCAGTTTTTATACACAGTCGACCGTCTGCCCTTCCGCTCGGCCGTTAACACGATAACTTGAGCAAAAATCGATATGTCTTTACTAAACTTAGTTCACGTACTTATCTCAACTCACTTTATCTTGGTATAACAAATAGCCGAAACCGACTATGACCACGTCCAGTTTTTCGATATCGAAAATTACGAAAAATGAAAAAAACGCCATAATTCTGTACCAAATATGAAAAAAGAGATGAAACTTGGTAATTGGATTTGTTTATTGAAGCAAAATATAACTTTACAAAAAAACTTTGTAAAATGGGAGTGAGACCTACTATATTAAGTAGAAGAAAATGAAAAAGTTCTGCAGCACGAAATCAAAAGATCTTGGAATCTTGACAGGAATACTGTTCGTGGTATCACATATATAAATAAATTAGCGGTGCCCGAGAAATGATGTTCTGGGTCACACTGATCCACATTTTGGTCGATATCTCTAAAATGCCTTCACATATACAACTAAGGGCCAGTCCCTTTTAAACCCCTCACTAGTACCTTTAATTTGATACCCACATCATACAAACACATTCTAGAGTCACCTCTGGTCCACCTTTATGGCAATATATCGAAAAGGATTCCACCTATAGAACTAAAGCCCACTAACCACCCACTTTTAAAATACTCATTGACACCTTTCAGTTCATACCCATATCGTACAAACACATTCTAGAATCACCCTAGGTTCATTTTCCTACATGGCGAGTTCCCTTATTTTGTCTCCAAAGCTCTCAGCTGAGTATGTAATATTCGGTTACACCCGAACTTAGCCTTCCTTACTTGTTATTATTGACTTCACCTGTCTGCATTTATTGCATCATCGTCTAGACTGTATGAATATTTTTATGAACAACTAGCAGACCTGGCGGACGTTTTAATAAGCTTTTTCCGTCTAACTCTGCCCAATTTTTCCCAATCTTTCTATTCACTCCTCCCTCAGTCTTTTTTGCTACATCTATCTCCATCTTCGTCTCATTCTATATCTTTCTCAGTCTCCTTCTCTCTTTTCTCCTCTGTCAACTTTTTCTCATTCTTCTTCATCTCTTATTGCGAGTCCCAGAGTGTGGTATGTATTTTGTCCCAGTCTCATTCCGAGTCTCGGTCTCATTCCCAGTCCTAGTCCTAATCCCAGCCTCAGCCCGCCTCTGGTGTACTTCCCGGAAAAAAACATTGTTAGTACTAATATAAGTAAATGTATATACCAAATTTCAGGCAAATCGAATAGGACGTCTGTAAATAGGTATGTGGGTATTATTAATACATGTCTTTATTTCGGTTTTGCATGCATATTTATCAGTTTTGCCAGGTTGATGCGACTAAATCGAATATCACAATGAAAATTACTTTAAAGTTCCCAGCAACAGCTTTCATTTGATATCCGTATTCTATAAATACATTTCAGGGGTACCCGGGCATGTTTTGGCCTATATCTCGAGACCCTAGTCACCGATTTGGGATTTCAAAATCAAGTAACCATCACCTCTCCTTCCTGTATCTTTCCTAAAAAATTTCATGGCAATCTTTCTATCCGTTCTCGAGTTATGGAGTGACAATCAAAATGTACACTTCTTTTTATATATATAGATTTAAATTTTTTCCCTATCGTTGAACTTAGCTTTTGTAACATTGTGGGAAACGAATTTGTTAAGTGAAGGGCAAGAGTTACGAAAAAATTATTTACTTTACACTTATGTGCCTCGTCAGAGAACACTGAAAAAAATATCATAACATTTGTTTATGTATGTATACACATTTTACTAAGTAAGTATGTATTTTTATATTGCACCTAACAATTAATAAATTACATTTACCCAAATATTTGTTTTATTTATATATTTATTTTTTTTTTTTGTTCGCTACTGCCACTCAAAAAACGTAAATAAATTAAACGCAATTACACGCCGCTTCGTGTGAACTAAAGTGCTTATATAGCTCATGTTTTTCCATTCACCTTAAAATTGAAAAATGTTCAATAGAAATAGAAATACGTTTTGACATTCTAAGTGAACCATCATAAATTATTATTATTGCTGTTTCTTAAATGTTATTCACTCATGAAAGACACTTCAATTTTCGAACACGTATTGTTTGTAAAATAACATTGCACAATGGTATTTGTGTACTAGTTGAAAAAATTGAACACATTGCTTCCATTACAAAAATACGCACCATAATTATTCTGTATTGCCTCATTCTGGATGGCCCCATTCTGGATGGCAGTACCACAAATTACGTCCACTCATTTGTTATCCCATACAGCATACCACTTTAGAAGACTTCTATTAGGTTGCCGCCTACCGTGCGCAAAGATGTTTATACATTAAAAAATTACGGGCCCAAAACTATTAGAAAATGTATACAAACTTTTGTTGTGAAAACGTTTTGCCAAAACTTTATTTTAAACAACAAAGCCAAGAATCTGTGCTTCCAAATTTCAAGAACTAATGGTTCACTAAATCCACGAAGGTCAATTTTTCACAAAATAGGATGGTGCGCAACAAAATGCAAACTTCTTTCAAAACTCTTTTGGGTACCAGTGAGTAAGGTTTCCACTTACTAACCTAATTGCCCCTTAACCATCTAAATGGTTATGGCCATGCAACAAGCCGCGCCAGCCGCTTATTCGTCAACTTGACTGGCGCTAGTTTGTCACATTAAGGAAACTTAAATTATTTTTGCCAGGTTCTTCTGGCGTAGTGTAATTTTGCAATAGCATAACATGGCCTAGCCAGCGTAGCTGCCGTGTGTTGATTCGCCTTGATTCGCTGGATTATGTTGATGTTTGCGTAAAGTTCGTACAGCTCTTCATTGAATCTTCTTCGGTACTTGCCGTCGCCAACGCGTAGAGGTCCGTACGTTTTTCGAAGAACTTTTCTCTCGAACACTCCCAGAACCGCCTCGTCTGTGCCGAAGACCTCATAACTTTTATGAAGAAAGTTGAAGAACAAGGTGTTGAAATTTCAAAAAATTCATAAAATCTGATCAATCAGTTGTATATATATTATATATATATTACATATGCGACCGATCTTAACGATTTTTTCATACAATAACGTATGGGATATATATTATATACATAACCGATCCAGATGATTTTTTTAGACAATGAATAAACAATAATTGTGGAATTTCAAGCATCTAACTATTAAAATGAGAAATAAATGGCATTAAACCACTTATCTGTGGACGAACAGACAGATCGATGGACAGACGGGCATGGCTAACTCAACTCAGCACGTCATCGTGGTTATTTCGGTATACTTATTGGTGGGTCCACCTCTTCTCTTTAAGGACTTACAATTTTGATATTCATGCCAAATATAAATAGATTCATAATGCAGTGTCATTTTTGAAAATAGCTGAGCCCAGGACACGTATCGTGTTATACGATCACGCATTGCTAAGTAATTTAAATCAAACTATAAATATGAAACTGTCTAACTATCATATATATTATTTCTAATTGCTGTTTTTATGTACGAGTCCCTTTTTCGCTCTTATTTGGAATCCAAATCTATAAGTAAAGTTTTGATTGTAAAGATGGAGATTCCGGCTATTAGCGAGCTTTTGGCAATTTTGGTCGTAGAGCTTTTGTTTAGTTATATTATATTAAAATACTTTGTTAAAAATAAACGATTGTGAGCACACACACGTATCTATTATTACTATGGCACTATTGTGAATACTTGCTATCATACGCTAGATGGCGGTGCAAGCTGTAAGTTTTAATTGATTGATAGAACAGCTGATTTTTGTTGATATTTGATAATAGACTTTTATATTAGTTGCGCAAGGTGCGCACGGGTCCGGCTCGTTTATAAAAATTATTAAAAATTATTGGTCTAATGTGGTTTAGAATATACCCGCGGCAGGTATGCCTGTCGTAAGAGGCGACTAAAATACCAAATTGATTCAAGGCGTTGTGTAGAGTAACCCTTTTAAGGGATTGCCAGCGCAAGATAAAGCTTCTCCAACCCAATTTTCAACCTCACCTACCCGTGACGAATCCTTTATTTAACAGCCGAGACCCTGGCGACCCCAAGTTCCTTGTGGATCAAGGGGTGGGAGGCCGTTATGGCCTAGAATGTTTCATGTGGTCATACCAAATTGTTCCAGAGATGGTCGGGCTAGTAGCGGAAAGTAGTGGATCTGCATCTGGCAACGGACCTTCAACATCGATAACACCCCCAGGGCTTTCGGGGAAGGCAATCGGGATAAAGTTCTACAACTGCGAGATGTGGCTTTAATCGTGCCAGTACTAAGTGCAAGTATCTATCGGAGCTTAATGAAAAAAGCTTATATGACACGATTTTACTACCGTTAATTTCAGCCGTCCAGCATTGTTATGGAAATAGTTATCGACCAGTCCAAGAATACCCCGACCTCCAGTACACATTTTTGTTTAAGCGATATCAGTTCCCAAATAGTTAATTATAAATGGAATTCCTTCCAAACACTAATATTATATGCATCATTGAGTACAAATTTTGCGACAGTAAGATGATGTAAACTGCGATAAGCATAGGCTTTTATCGCAAAATAAACACAAACTTACATAACTGCATTTAAAATTTCGCAATATCTTATTCTTCATTACAAAATCAAAGCCTGATATCTTCAATTTTGTGAAACACTATAAATGCACATAACTTCATTTTCATTCAATTACAAAAATCCATAGCGAAGTTGTCATTTCGTTGTGACAAATTGTTTTAGACATATCTCTGTACCGTGAGTGAGCATGAGCTTTTTGGTAGTCCAAGTTCGGTTAGCGGACAGTTTCACCAAGATGCAATGGCAAATTGTCAACTCTTGTGGGTAAACTTAAATAATAATTGTGTGGAATGTAGAGTTAAAAAATTAAAAAAAGCAGTAAAAATATTGCAAACAAATGAAAAAAAATTGCACGTTCTCATTTGGAAAGGTTAAAAATTGCTGTCGCAGAAACAAGCGCGTTACAGCTTTTTTATTTTAATTTTATTTCAACGAAATTTATTGACATAAAAATGTAACAAATTTGGAAGCTGCGTTGTAAGTTAGTTGCTCTAGTTTATAACATGGGAAGGGGTATAGAAAATACACCATGTAAATATGTGTGTTCATATATTTGCAACAACAAATACCACTCGATATTGTAACGAGCTTAAATGGTCATTTCGTGGGAGTTTTCGCATTGACGTATCATATTTCATTGCAGTTGATATAAGATTGTAATGTCGTTTAAATGAGGGTGAGAATGATTAAGATCGAAGCCTTTAATAGTGAATGATGTGTTTATGGTTATTGTGCATGTTTGATTATACAGATTTATAACACTTAATTTGTTACTTACTAATTTCATTTCTCCATATTTGTTCTGTAATCTAGTTGCATTTGTTGAGTTGATAATAATAACTGCACTCCAATCATAATGTCCTTACCATGTGTAGATTTATTTTTAACTCCTACTTATAGTAAATTTTCAGTTTTGGTGGGCATCCGCCAGACAGTATAATCACATTTTTGCTATACAACTGCCACTGTACTTAGAATTATGAAGCTATGTTTCGAGAAAGTTAAGCATACTTCAATTAACTGGTACAAGAACATAAGGTAATCTCTTCGCAATTAGAGCACTCGAAGAAGATCTCCACTGTTAGCTTCGCCAATATTTCAAAAGTCTGTGTTCCTTTGAGAGATTGAAAAAAAAACTATCTCTATAGTGAATAGACAAGTGTTAATTTCAAAAACCCGACATTTATTGTTGTGATGGAGCCACTCATATTCAAAGTTTCCTTAGACTTCAAAGCAGCGCAAAAAGAAACTGCTTTTATGCTGCTATGTCTGTTAGTAAGGATCTGACCTTGAGCAACACCACTCGCTCGGGTAAGTATTGGCCAGGATATCTCCGGGCCATTTGAAACCAAATGAAGCTTCAGACAGGGCAACTAGCCTTCATGCGGGTTCTTTAACATAGTGCTGGAGAAGGTAATTCTGATGGTACAATCTTTTATAAGAGCATAAAATTGCTGTCGTGTGTGTATTGACATTATTGGGCTGAGCAAATGTGCTGTGAGTTTTGTCTTCTGTGGATTAGATAAAAAAGCAAAAAAGTGGGTATAGCGGTAAATAAGGGCAAGACGGAGTACTTGCTGTCATCCAAGAGAAAATTACAAATACGCGACATGTCAATATTGACGGGTATAAATTCGAGACTGTGTAGGATTTCGTCTATTTGGGAACAAGCTTTTATAGCAAAAACAATTTCAGTTCAGAAATCAAACGGAGAAAAACCTACAAGTTCTTCTTTTGATAAAGTAGGCAATTAAAAAGCATAAGCCTCTCTCAACGAACGAAAATCGCATTCTAAAAGTTACTCATAAAATCTGCCCTGATGTATGGCTTGGAATCATCGACGGTATCGATAGAAGATGAGATGGCTCTTGGAGTGTTCAAGATGAGGAGCTGTATTAAGTTAACTGTTGTGCAGCCTTTAAAAACCCAAAAGAATCGCTGGCTAGGTAATTTTATGCAAAAGGACGAGACGCTCCGGCCAAGAAAGTATTTCCGTCGACACCGCTGTTTGGAAACAGAGAAAGGGAAAACCTCCACTGAGTATATATATGTATAACCAGTAGATTAGGCTCAGAATATACCCGCGGTAGGTATGCCTGTCGTAAAAGGTAACTAAAATATCAAACTGATTCAAGGGCAACATATTCAAGTGGTTGCCAGCGCTATTTATAGCTTCTCCAACCCAATTTTCAAATCACCTTCCCGTGGCGAATTCTGTTTCTATAACTGCCGAAGTTCTGGCGACCCTAAGCTCACGGATGTAAGAGGCGGGAGGGCGGTATGGACAAGAAGACTCCACGTGTTAACACTAAATCGTTCACGAGATGGTTGGCCTAGTATCTTAATGGTGCTTGTTAATAGAACGTACCGGATCTATATCCAGCAAAGGACCATCAACGTCGATAACACTGCCCAAAACCTTCGGGCGTATCGTCATCGCTACAACAACAACAACCTTCACTGAGTCGGGAAAGACAAGTAGAGGAAGTTTCGACCTGCCTGGTACTCACAATGGGCGCCAGTTATCGCGACTCAGTGTTAGCTGGCGTGGCTTGCAACGAAAGAGACAAAATCGCTTAGGCATTTAAGCGCCATCTAATGATGATGATGATGATGAAATATTTAGACTGCTATCAAATCTCTTTTATTTATACAATTATAAACTAACACGTAACTCTCACCAATCTATTCCAGGGATGGCCCAACAGAGCCGTGTACACCCCACTCGGTTCCTGGGGTACAGGGAAATAAAAAAAAACTGCATTGCAGACGAACTCGCTAGGCAGAGTAAGACCAGGCAGAACCTTCCTTACAAAGAACGCTTAGGTATGGCCCTTACCACACGCATGCTAATACTAAAAGAACACATCTAACGTCAAGTCAACTAAGGATGGCTACTAACATTGGGGTGTCGAACATCTAAGTAAACCTAGACAAAAAGTGATCATAGAAGATCCAATCACACTTGCAACCTAGGTATGGATAAAATTTCTGTTTTATACGTAGGCAGGCAGAAAGGTTAGGTCGTCGTTGTAGCGAGGACAAAGAGGAGGAAGCGATGGTTCACCTCGCCGACAGCTGCCTAACACTAAGTGGCCCAAGACAGGGCTCCCTAAGAGCTCCTTTTCTAGATAATCTGCGACAGGTCGAGGAGCATGCCGTCAAGAACTTGGTAGCTTTTATCAGGCTCTCAGAATGGTTAAACTTTTCGCCATCCACATTTAGCTAGATACAAACGTATGTGCCCCTTGTACTCACTTTTAAATTTGGCTTTTGGTTTTGATTGTGATGTATAAAGCAAGTTCGTAAGATTCAATTTCATTTAACTCACTTGTATTTTATTTACTGCGGTTTATTTGCAATGTATTTTGCCAATCATTGTGAGCTACATTTTGTGAATGAACGTAAATAAAATTTACGCGAACAGTTATGAAAAATTTAGGAAAACGGGAAAAACACGATCAACTGCTTGACATATAGGTAACGCTTCTGAAAAGCTTATATGTGTGTATACAAATGCGCACCCAAAAGAATATGCGTAAGGTGTCTCACTCTAGTCTTAAAAATTTTAACTATTTTTCCATGTGTAAGTGTGAGCGGTACAAAGGAGAGGGAGCCGTTTGCAACAATGCAATCAAGAGCAGTCTAGCGCTTGACAACCAATAGAGCAAGTGCCTGATATGGGCTCGTAAAGCTGTGAAAGCAGGTCGAAAACAATTTGACGATAGAAGCTTTGCAGGGAATAAACCTCGAGGCTGCAGTCGTAGCGAGTAACCCTCGAGACTGCAGTCGCGTAGACAAAAAAGAGCTGCCTTCATGTCGGCAATGAAAATATCAAGTCTGATTTTGTCAAATGGCCGACTTCCACGTCGTTTGACAGCTGGCCTGAATAATATAGCTGAAAAATGAAGTGAAATTCTACAGCGCCCAAACCTCGGTAGAGGCCAAATATGAAGTTCGGTCTTTGTGGTTCCCAAATTTTTAAGCTTTAAGCTCATTGAAACATATATTAAATTGGTTTACAAAGTCTGGCATCAAAACGCTGACAAACCCTAATCTGAGACCTCTCCGCATCAAACGATAAACCACACATGATTCCGTTTTAAAAGTAAAGCTTGTATTAATACTCAGTTGAGCAGAGCTCACAGAGTATATTAACTTTGATTGGATAACAGTTGGCTGTACAGGTATAAAGGAATGGAGATAGATATAGACTTCCATATATCAAAATCATCAGGATCGAAAAAAATTGGATTGAGCCATGTCCGTCCGTCCGTTAACACGATAACTTGAGTAATTTTTGAGGTATCTTGATGAAATTTGGTATGTGGGTTCCTGAGTACTTATCGCAGGTCGCTATTTAAAATGAACGATATCGGACCATAACCACGCCCACTTTTTCGATATCGAAAATTTCGAAAAACCGAAAAAGTGCGATAATTTATTACCATAGACGGATAAAGCGATGAAGCTTGGTAGGTGAGTTGACCTTATGACGCAGAATAAAAAACTAGTAAAATTTTGGACAACGGACGTGGCACCGCCCACTTTTAAAAGAAGGTAATTTAAAATTTTGCAAGCTGTAATTTGGCAGCCGTTGAAGGTATCATGATGAAATTTGGCAGAAACGTATTACTATAGGTATTTATTTTTTTTAATAATAATTTTTATAAAAATTAGCAAAATCTGAGAAAGACCACGCCCACTTTTAAAAAAAAATGTTTTTAAGTCAAATTTTAACAAAAAATTTAATACAGTAATAAGTAAATTATGTCAACATTCAACTCCAGTAATGATATGGTGCGACTGAATACAAAAATGAAAGAAAATTTCAAAATGGCGTGGCTCCGCCCTTTTTCATTTAATTTGTCTAGGATACTTTTAATGCCATAAGTCGAACAAAAATTTACCAATCCTTGTGAAATTTGGTAGGGGCTTATTAGATTCTAGGACGATAACTTATTTCTGTGAAAAAGGCCGAAATCGGTTGAAGCCATGCCCAGTTTTTATACACAGCCGACCGTCTGTCCTTCCGCTCGGCAATTAACACGATAACTTGAGAAAAAATCGAAATCGGAAATCCGACTTTGACCACACCCATTTTTTCGATATCGAAATTTACGAAAAATGAAAAAAATGCCACAATTCTATACCAAATACGAAAAAAGCGATGAAACATGGTAACTGGATTGGTTTATTGACGCAAAATATAACTTTAGAAAAAAACTTTGTAAAATGGGTGTGACACATACCATATTAAGTACAAGAAAATGACAAAAGTTCTGCAGGGCGAAATCAAACGCCCTTGGAATCTTGGCAGGAATACGTTTCCTGGTTTACATATATAAATAAATTAGCGGTACCCGACAGATGATGTTCTGGGTCACCCTGGTCGACACTTTGGTCGATATCTCGAAAACGCCTTCACATATACAACTAAGGCCCACTCCCTTTTAAAACCCTCATTAATCTTTAATTTGATATACATATCGTACAAACACATTTTAGATTCACCCCTGGTCCATCTTTTTGGCGATATCTCTAAAAGGCGTCCACCTATAGAACTAAGGCCAACTCCCTTTTAAAATACTCTTTAATGCCTTCCATTTGAAACCCATGTCATACAAACACATTCCAGGGTTACCCTACGTTAATTTTGCAAAATGGTGATTTTCCCTTATTTTGTCTCCAAAGCTCTCAGCTGAGTATGTAATGTTCGGTTACACCCGAACTTAGCCTTCCTTATTTGTTTCATAAGGTGTACTTGTGTTCCTAACTATTGAAATGCCGGCAAATGGAAAATATGAGCAATATTTTTATTTACATGTATATATGTACATCTACATTTGCGGTAAAAAAACGCTTATCATCACTTATTTAATGTTCACGAAACCCATCTAGCGGCAAATGTTGAAGACTCGCGGCAGTGGTTAAATATCTCGCTGCAAAACGGGTTGTGCTTAATAGCGGAGACTTGCACCTCTGTTGGTCATACTGTATAATCTTTAGCGGAATCGACTGCGACAAACTGTGGACACACACACTTTTTGGTCACAGAAGTGGGGAAAAGTGTAAAGATAAAATGGACAGACACATTTCAGTAACAATTGAATATACTGCAAACTGAAATTTAGCAGTACTAATTTTCTGCGCATCAATTTCATAAGTGTAGATGAAGTTACACACTTAGCAGTCCATATAAAGGTTTAATGCATATGTATATACATGTGAAAAAAACATCTGGAGCGAACTGGTGCAAATAAGGACATTTTCAATGAGTTTTCGTTTATAATGATCGAGTTTAGCAAAAGTTGTTTGTTTATTTACAAAACTTCAATATATGCTGTTAGCAAAAAAAAACAAAAAATAAATTCTTCGGAAAGTTCAGTAATCCGCTTGAAATTCGAGACCGATGTATTACTTATGCTTGATTTTCATTTGGTCGACCACTTAGACTTACCGCAATCCATGCCAAATCAATGAAAGCGGCTTGTCGCTGAACATTACTTACGTCTTCCGTCTGTTTTGGCTGGCAAATCGCAAATGACAAATAATTGAAGACTTAACACTTGAATGTACCATGTCATTTCGCTAGATGTTATAGCGGCAATGCAATGTTATACGGGCGTGCATGCTAGTTGGACCTGAGCTAAGCTCTTCGGCTGGGGTGAATACTTGTATAAACTATTCGCACTGCATACATACATAAACATAATTTTCATGAACTTGATTTTCTTTTTATATAAAATCCTAATATAAACAACAGGAAATTACACATCGGACAATAATCACAGACAACACAGAATACCAGTTAAGCGGACGGACGCATAGAAAATTGTTTCCTACGGGGAACGTAAATTGTAACGAAACAAAACGACAACAGAACGACAAAAAGGGCACTGCATCATGGAGACTCAGATGTTATTAAGTCTCCGCTCTCTCCCTTCCCAACCATTATACGAGAGTACAACACCTCTCCCGTCCCAACCTAATATAACAATCAGCGCCTGATATCACATAGTTTTATACCACTTTACACTTTATTCATTGTATATTTTTGGAACTCAATATCGTTACATACGAAATAGTTTTATTTATACCAAGAGAAATTTGTTTATACTATCTCTAGTCTAAGTTCTTCGAACATTTAAATAATTCAACATTTAGGTATACACGAAATCGCAAACCCAAATCATAAACAAAAGTTACTTTACGAACGCTAAGCGAGAATAAAATCATTTATAGCACTTTCAAATAAATGTGTCTGGGGTACATGCATGTGTGCATACAATCACCAATTATAAATTCACTGGTTTTTTTTTTCTTTCTTGTGTTACGTACCTTATTTAATCCGCGATGATGGCCCGTTGTTTGCGCAAACACCTGGTCCTCGATTGAAATTCGCCGATGGTAGATAATGAGTAGATATATATTCCCGCTTTTACAATTCGCTCGTTCGACATTTTACATATTTAAACATTTATTTACAATTATGAATGAATTTACGAATGAATGTAAAAACGACCTCTAATTTAGAGGTGAGTTTTGTACTAGGTTTTAAACATACTACGCAATGCGCTTTTACTTTATAAAAAAAATTAATAAGTTTATGAAGAAATTTGTATGTTAAATTATGCACATGCATATAAATTATGAAATGATTTCAGAAAAAAAAGACTCGTTCCAAATGCCGAGATTGACACGTATGTGCCAAATTTGTATCGCGGGTGAGTTTTGTTGTATCCCTGATCCAAGCAGCTTCCACAGTATGCCAATGAGCGGAAATTTATATATATATATATTTGCTCTGGTGGGCGTAACACGTTGCATAAAGTTTACGAAAAAGATTACTGGTGAGCCGAACGAGACTATCACTTTTAGCGGAACTTAATTTGTCGCCAATCCTCTTCCAGTACAATCAGCGCAAACCAGGCAAAAATATGATGCCGCTAAAATTTAGCTGATTGGGAGCCACTAATTAATTCAGCGGAGCACCCTCACAATGCTGTTGCTATAATAGCCTAAAACTTCACTATTCTTTATTGCACTTTTCTTTTACGATTTATAGAAGTTAATCGACTTCGTATAAGGTGCCATCAGTTACACAAACGAATAGTGTTTTCTTTTAATTGTTTATTTAGAAATTTTCGCTTTTACAAAAATACTTCTGAATTTTCATCTATCTCGAACCACGTCTCGAACAAAAATCCCCGAGTCTAGCCAAAAAAAAACCGTTCGCCTCGCTCGTTTTAAAATAGAGACGCTCTCACAGTTCAGTGGAGTCAAATGCGTTCACGTAGTGATAGTCATATTACTTTATATGTTCGGACATTTGAGGAAACATAATTAAATTGGCAGTACAGTGAAGGAAAATGCTACAGTACAGGCAAAAATAAATAGTTACAACCCATATATAATATTTGCACACACCACACACTTAGACCCGGTTTCCAGAATAATTTCAACTGTGTTTGTCAGTTAAACTACGCTTAACCTTATTATGTAATTTTTCAGTCCACTTTAACTGAAGTTTAAACTTAGCTTAAGCGCCCGGTATGGCAGGGTTAAACTCTAGCTTACCTATCAGTTATTTGAGTTCGTTCGAAATGGCGTCGAATATATCCCACAAGCATTTGGGCTTGAGTACCATTAGAGCTCATGCTGATAACTTGCGTACTTCTAAAATCTCAAGAGTTGTTTCGAAATAGTGGCTCAACTCGAGAATCATAGCGTACTCAGCAAAAGAAGGAATTTTTTGTAAAAAAAAATGCTATTACTTAAATTGAAAAAATTTTATTCCCAATTTGTGGTTATCTAACTGGACTCGAATCTAAGATTACATAACACAGTATTTTCACGAAAATAAAATAAAATATATATAATTTATTTTTGATTAATTACGCTTCATTACTGCTATCAACCAAGTGTTTATTTCTCATTATAAAAAGCTGTTGGTTTTGGTGGTACCTTCCTTTCAACTCGATATCAAATATAGGATATCAACTGGAGAAATGTGTTGAATATTCATTTGAGAATTGTACATTTCTCAAAATCTCTCAAAGGTCGCAAAATAATTCAAGAATGATGTCCTGAGGAAGGCTTCGGCGTTGGAGTTTCGAGAACTATACATTTAACAAAATTTCTCAAAGGTTGAATAGCGATTGCAGAATGAAGCTGGAGAAGACTATCTGGTTTAAGAATAATTAAATAATGCTGTTGGATATCACGGAGCTAGATATATTTCGCTGTAGATTTTTTTTTTCCATTTTTGTTGGGTAAACAAAATTCAGCTGTTGCCGTATCTACAAATTATCTAGATAATAAAACACCAATGTCGCCGCACAAAAACGCCTAACCCAAGGGCGACCTTAAACTGTGACTGAAAATCTCCTCGGTATTTTAACTGGAGTTTGAATTTGACTAGAGTTTAAGCAAACTTGGTTTAAGCTTAGCTTAACCAACTACTGAAAAACCGGGCTTTAATTTCCAGCCTGAAGGCAATTTTGTTCGTTTACCCACTGCCCTACCATCAATTTATAATGCCACATATGTAATGTAAAACAACGGGATATAACAACAAGTAAAGGTGCCTAAGTTCGGGTGTGACGACGACGTCAAAACGAAGGTGCTGGAGGGGGACAAACAGCCCAATGGTGCTGCGAGTCCTACAGATAAACCTCCAACACAGTAAAGTGGCGTCGAGCGAACTCCTCCTAACCCTTGAGGAGGGTTCGTTTGACGTGGCGCTGATCCAGGAGCCGTGGCTCTCATCGGGAGGAAAGGTTTCTGGACTTAGCGCGCGCGGGTTTGGCGTTTACTATGCACAAACGGAAGGACGGGTGCGAGCTGTAGTAATGGTAAGGAAACAGCTGCATTCATATATGCTGCCTAATTACACCACTGAGGATCTCGTAGCGGTGGCCGTTGAGCAAAAGAATAAGCAGGCATTTATCCTGGCGTCCTGCTACATGGCTCATTCTGCGGAGGTTCCACCGATGGAGTGCAGAAGGCTAGTACAGGAGGAAGGGCGCAAAGGGCGGTTGGTCATAGGCGCAGATGCAAATGCGCACCACAATGCGTGGGGAGGAGCAGATACGAACGAGAGAGACGAATCTCTATTTTGTTACATCCTGCAAACCAATTTGCAGATAGCCAACAGGGGAAATGTTCCTACATACATTGGTCCAACATCCAGCAATGTTCTGGATATTACATTGAGCTCCGAGCGTGATATATCAAGATATGATTGGATGGTTGTTGATAGACCATCCTTCTCCGACCATGCGTATATAAGATTCAGCATCCCACTATATATAAGATTCAGCATCCCACTAAAGAGGGTAGAGAAGGGAGGAACCTTTAGAAACCCTAGGGCAACGAATTGGACTAAATTCCAGAAACATGTAGAAACAAAACTGGGACAACCCAAAGAGGTTGCTAATGTAGAGGAACTGGATTAGTCGAATGAATTCCTAACAAGGACGCTTATGACTGCGTATAACAAAGCTTGCCCTCTAAGAAGATTCAGAGGAAAAGCAAAGCCGCCATGGTGGAGCAATGAGCTGAGTCTTCTAAGAAGACAGGTAAAAGAAATGTTTAAACTCGCAAAGACCGCGAAAAGCGAAGCGTGTCGGGCCGAGTACAGGGATCTACTGAGGATCTACAAGCGTGAAATTACCAGGGCGAAGAGAAATTCATGGAAAAGTTTCTGTACGGACATAGAGTGCTCCAGTTAAACAGCACGGTTGAAAAAAGTCCTAGCAAAGGGAAACATAGTCCAGGGACTAATAAAGAAAGAGAACGGGGAATGGTCACGTGATAGTGAGGAATCCCTTGAGGTGCTTCTCGATACACATTTCCCATCGGGAGACGGTTTAGAAGAACCAGCAGACATCACTCACACTTCGATCACGGAGCTAGTGGTGCCGGGCTTGGTGACCGATACCAAGATAGAGTGGGCAGTGAAGACGTTTTCTAAGTTTAAATCGCCGGGCCCAGATGGTATACTCCCGGCCATGCTACAAGTCTCAAGTAGGGCGGTCGTGGAATGGCTTAAAATAATATTCGATTAGTGCATAAGACTGAATCATGTACCGCACTCTTGGAGAACTGCTCGTGTAGCTTTTCTACCAAAGGCGGGGAAGATCGGCCACGTGTATCCCAAAGACTATAGACCCATTAGCTTAACATCATTTCTGCTCAAAACCTTTGAGAGGCTGATAGATGTGTACATAAAGTCCAACGTGGATGAAAAGCTGCTCTCCACAACACAGCATGCGTACACCAAAGGCAAGTCGGTAGACACCGCATTGCATAGGGTGGTAATAAGCATAGAGAAATCCCTTGAATATAAGGAGTATGCTCTAGGAGTCTTCTTGGATATTGCCGGGGCTTTCAATAATGTTGCAAAATGGGCGATTATGGATGGTCTTAATTACATTAAAGTACATCCTGCCTTAATCAGATGGATCGGCTGCATGTTAAATTGCAGAAAGATTACATCACAATGGGGATTGTACGAGGCCACGAAATCAGTGGACAGGGGCACGCCGCAGGGAGGAGTGCTATCACCTCTGCTGTGGACACTGGTCATCAACCAACTGCTCAGGCAATTCGATGAGGGACCCGTAAAACTTACGGCTTACGCAGATGACGTTGCAATTGTCATAAGTGGAAAATGCCTTCCACCGATTAATTCTTTGATGGATCGGGCGCTTCGGGATATTCATACCTGGGCATCTAATGCCGGGCTGAAAGTCAATGCGGAGAAGACGGATATGGTCTTGTTTACAAAGAGGTACAAGGTCCCAAATTGGACCAGGCCTAAGTTAGGAGCGGTGACCTTACAGGAGAAACCTTGCACAAAATATCTAGGAATCATCCTAGACAGTAAGCTGTCATGGAAGCTCAACGTGGAGGAGAGGGTCAAGAAGGCCTCAGCGGCACTCTATGTATGTAAAAGAATGCTGGGGTGTACGTGGGGCCTATCGCCCTCTCTTTCTCATTGGGTTTTTACAGCGATTGTAAGCCCTATTCTATACTATGGAGTTCTTGTTTGGTGGAAAGCCACACAAAAAACAACATACCTCAAAAATTAGAGGGGGTATGCAGACTATCGATGCTTTGCATTACGGGAGCCCTGAAAACAACCCCGACGGCTGCACTGTATGCCATTCTGCACATTCCACCTGTAGACCTGGTAGCAAAGAACAAAGCGTTAACGACCGCAACCAGGCTCGATGCTTCGGGGCAGCTTGAGCGATGACCATATGGCCATAGTAGTATAGCGTCATCAGTCACAAGACGAACAGACTACATGATTCCCTACCTGCACTTTGAGGGAGATCTTAAGGCCACAATAGAAGTGAACGCTTGGCGCAAGGGTGCGCAAATGGCGGACGAGGCGATACATGTGTACACCGATGGTTCCAAAATAGTGGAAGGAGTAGGGTCTGCGGTATACTGCGCTGATCCAGAATTAAGCAGATCCTACAGGCTGCCGGATTACTGTAGCGTTTTCCAAGCGGAAATATTAGCCGTAACCAAAGAAGTAGAAACCCTGGAAGAGAATAGCTTAAGCTGCAACCGTGTTAACTTTTATATTGACAGTCAAGCAGCAATTAAGGCAATAATCTCGCATAGCACAGCATCTAAATGCGTGTTAGAGTGTAAGCTGTCTCTGGAGAGAATCGGGACAGGGAAAAGCATACATCTATATTGGGTCCCAGGGCATATGGGAATAGATAGGAATGAAAAAGCGGACGAATTAGCTAAAAAGGGCGCATCCCTTGAAGCTTGCTCCGTAGACGTCCCAATTAGATTGGGCGAGATTAAGCGAAGGCGAGAGGTGCACATGATCGACCAAGCAGAAAAGGCGTGGGTTCAAGCGCGGGGCTGTAAAGTGTCGAAGATTATGTGTAGGTCTTACAACCTCAGACTAACACAGTTGCTTCTATCATTAAAAAGAGAGGACTGTAGACTCATGACGGGTATTCTGACTGGACACTGCCTTCTGGCGTCACATGCCTTTAAATTAGGCTTGGTCAGTGATAGCAGGTGTAGGAAGTGCGGGTTGGAGGAGGAAACGATCGAGCACGTTCTGTGCTCGTGCCCTGCACTTACCAGGCTAAGACTCCAACTATTAGGAGTGATACAGCTATCAGATCTAGAAGCAGCAAGTGGCTTAAGTCCTAGGAAGCTTCTAGTATTTGCCAAGAGGACGGAGTTATTTTATAACATAGGTCCTGGTTTTTGATAGGGTTTTTCAGTTTGGTCGTTAAAACAAACTTCTGGTAACACTACGGACTCAATCAGTCTATGTGAGGTCCTCATAGACCGGCCAGTTCAACCTACCTACCTACCTCGGGTGTAACCGAACATTATATACTCAGCGTGAGCTTCAATTATATATTTCATTTCAGATAAATTAATTTTCTACATAACACGTGACACCGCCCCTTTAAAAAAAAATTTCTCCCCATTACAATAAAACTTTATAAGTAAAATATCAATGATTCAAAACTATTTTTTGCTAAGTTATAGCTTATTATAGGCATTCAAAACTAAAGTTTTAGATAACTTTACTGAATGCCTTAATTTTCTTTCAATTTCAATGTATTAATTTAACTGGCAATTTCATATATGTAAAAATGTAAAAAATTATTTTGATTTTAAAGAAAATGAATAAATCTAGTATAATCTAATCTATTCTAGCCTACGACCCTTTTAAAAATCGTTTATATAAAAGTGGGCGTGGTTCTTAACTGATCTCCTCCATTTTTTCCACAAATATTTCCTGCTATAAGGAAAATATATGTACACAATTTCACTAAGATATGTTAATTTTTCTTCGAGTTATGGCTCCCGAAACATAGAAAATTGCTTAGTAATAAAAGAGGCGTTGCCACGCCCATTTTTTTAAATTTGAAGTTTTTCCTATTTAATATTATATATCCACTTGCGAAATGAAATACCATTGATATAAAACTCTTTTTTGCAAAGATATAGCTAATTTTATTCGTCCATGACCCTTTTAGAAATCTTTTATATAAAAGTGGGCGTGGTCCTTAACCGATTTCGTAAATTTTCTTCAAAGAATTCCTTATAGCAAAGGCAACCTTTATGCCAAATTTTGTTATCATAGGTTTAACGATTTTTGATTTATGATTAATAATATCTGTAAAATTGATTTTATCACAAGTGGGCGGTGTCATGCCCATTTTAAAAAAATTTTAAAATTTTTATCAAGAGTCTCAATATCAGGCCATGCGTCAAATTAAAACATTTTAGGTGTATTATTTACTAAATAATCGGGGTTTTTGTGTTTTCCAAAATGTTATATATATAAAAAGTGGGCGTGGTTATCATCCGATTTCGCTCATTTTCAATACCAATCTTTTCCGGGTCTAGATAAGCTCGTGTACCAAATTTGGTGAAGATATCTCAATAGTTACTCAAGTGATCGTGTTAACGGGCGGACGGATGGACGGACATGGATCAATCAATTTTTTTTTTTCAGTACTGATGATTTTGATATATGGAAGCCTATATCTATCTCGATTCTTTTATAAATGTACAACCAACCGTTATCCAATCAAAGTTAATATTCTGTGTGTGCAAAGCACGCTGAGTATAAAAATAGTTGTGATATAAATTAACACGAAATTTTTGGTTAGGTTTTCAGTGCGCACTGCTTTACCGAATTTGATTAAGTTCTGTCACATAAAAGCCTGCAGAGTTGCAAATGCCTAGCCTTCTTCTTAGTTCTGATAGTTTTTCCTAAATTCAGCTTCCAGTTAATAATATTTAATTGCCTCAGATTTCTGGTTAAAAATAACAGCAAACGGAATAATTTTTAGAAATTTTTACAATCTCAATCATTTATTAGTGAGCATACATATTGGCAGCATATACAGTGAAATCTCACAAAACAGGATGGCTGTTGCCCTTAAAATTTTTTTTGCTGTTGGGTGAATTTAAAATTTATTAGACAAGTTCTTCCTGACTTAAAGATATTTAAAAATATTTTTTTCCCCAACACAGAAAAGACAATAAACAGACTTACTAATCTGGTTAAGCTTCGGCTATAAATTACTAACAACTTTTTACACATTAAGAACGATAATTTTCTCCTTATCAATATTTAAACTCACAGCTTCATATTACATCCAACGATATTAGGCTTTTTCATAGGTAGTGGTCCCTCAATAAATATGTTCACAAATTAGAGGTTTCACTGTAAAAATGCGCGCTTACATTTTAAACATATGACTACCATAAACGATTTAAACTTTGATTGTGAATAAAGCTCGTTAAATTCAATTTTTTGTACTCGATTAAGCCACAATTGATTTGCTGTACCACCCAAGCGTGGTTGGTTATTATGCGCTAGTCTCGTTTGCTGGGTGTACGTTGTCTTTGATTAGCATTGATAATACTTTCTTGTTAGAGAATGCAAAACAGGTTGAGTTTTGAGTTGATTGAAGAACAATTTATTTATTTATTTATTTATTTGTTTATTTATTTATTATTGTCTACCGAATAGTTCTAACAGACTCATTAATTAAAAAGTATAAAGAGACTAGTCTTAAATCTACTTATCTCTAAACTGAAATTCAAATTTTTAGCATACGAATTGCATATTCGAACGCATCTTGTGAGTGGCTCATTGAAACCATAGTTGGTTGCGTGAAAAGTTACATCGAATAAACGAGTTGTCCTTAAATTAAGACTTGATGAGTGAACATGTATTAAATTAGAAATGAGTTCACAGTTGATTCTAGAATTCATCACATTATACACAAAAATAATAGAAAAATAAGACCTTCTCTCTTCCAAACTTTGTAGACCTAGCAACTTGCGTCTGCCAATATAGTTTGGAAGCCCATCAGGCCACGACAGAGGACGCAAAGCCATTCTAGTGAACACCCTTTGCACCTTTTCAATTATATAAGTAAGATGATAGTAAGGGTTCCAAATTATACATCAATAGTCTCATTGACTACGCACTAAAGATATGTACAGCGCTTTGAGAGTAAGTGGGTCAACAAAATCCACAGTGTTTCTGCGTATAAAACCAATCATAGAAAAAGACTTCGACACCACATGGTCTACATGGTTGGAAAAGGTCAACCTAGAGTCGAAAATAACCCCTAGATCCTTAATAGTATCTTTACGGCACAATTTTTGTCCATTTAGTACATAGTCGCAAGTCACTGTCTTAGACTTTTTAGCAAACGTGATGACGCAACATTTACTAACATTTAGATGGAGATGATTTAATATACACCAATTAGAAAGATTATTTAGATCAGACTGAAGACTAGAACAGTCAATTGTATTTTGAATTTTTAGGAATAATTTAACATCATCCGCAAACATAAGACAATCCGCAGTTGAAAATTGATCAGGAAGGTCATTAATAAATAGTAAAAAGAGGAGAGGCCCAAGATGTGTACCTTGGGGGATACCTGACCAAGCACGTATGTAAGTTTGAGATCTAGCGGATTCCATTTGGACGAAAAGTTTTCGTCCCATAAGAAAACTTGAGAAAAAATCTAGAAGATTTCCGTTAATGCCGAATGCTTTGAGGTTTTCCAAGAGAATGGAGTGGTCTAACTTGTCGAATGCCTTAGAAAAGTCAGTGTAAACTACATCTAACTGTGCTTGGCTCTCGAAGGCGTTAACTATTTTGTTTGTAATTAAGACCAGATTTGAGCAAGTTGATCTCGAGGGGACAAACCCGTGTTGATGTATAGAGATATATGATTGAACGTGATCGTACAGTTTAGCTTTGACCACGTGATCGAAGATTTTTGCAAAATTACTTTGTTTCACAATGGGTCTATAGTTAGATACGTCATTTCGGTTACCCGATTTGTAGACTGGCAATATTGTGCAAAGCTTCCAAGAGTCTAAAAAGATACCTTTACTTAAGCACTTATTGAATAATTTAGCGATGGGGGTAGATATGATTGAGTTAAGTAGCCTGAAAAATATTGGAGGAAACCCCTCGTGATCAGCTTTTGAGCTGTTTTTTAGAATAGATATTGCGTTCGCAACATCCTGTGGCGAGACGCTAAAGCCATCAACTTGATCCAATGTCAAGGCATTTGGCGTCGCATAGTCACTAGGTGCATGAACTTCATACACTTTTTGAAAAAAATTTGCGAAGAGATTACAAGAATCAACTATGTTGTTGGATACAGTACCATCGTAGGACAGGGTAGTTGGAAACCCACAACTTTTTCGTTTCGTGTTGATGTATTGCCAAAAACTTTTAGGATTTTGTCTCAAGTTGGATTCAATTCTAAACATATGTTGCTTGTAGAGAAAATTATTCAAACAATCAAAGTCCTTTCTTAGACGGATGAAGACTGAATGGTCGTCCTCTGAAGCTGTTGTTTTATACTTTTTGTAGGCTTTATTTTTTAAATTTTTGAGGTGACACAATCTGCGATTGAACCAAGGAGGCTTATTGTTGGACCTTAATTTATGTTTAGGAACAAAATTTGAAATCATAAGAGTAAATATCTGGGTTATCTTGCTGTATAATAATTGTGGATCATCTAGGGAGTCTAGAAATGACCAGTCAACATTATTAAGATAATTACTAATTCCAGTAACATCTGCTTTATTATAGTTATATGACTTGGTATCATCAACGACGTTCTTATCGAATTCGTAGAATTGAAATTCTATGATTAGTGCTTTGTGATGAATACTATTATTTAATAATGGTGCAATGCATTCCCCACAAGAAGAATTCAAATCAGCAGAAATAAAAACTAGGTCTAAAAAGCGATTTAAATAATTAACAATAGAATTAATTTGATTTAAGTTATAAGATAATATATTGCTCACAAACAGTATATCGATATCTGATCTCAAATTGGATGGTGAGGTTAAATTATCAGTGGATATCCATTCAATATTACCTAAATTAAAGTCACCAAGGTAAATAAGTTCATCGAATTGAGTTAAATTATTGTATACCAAGATTAGGTTGGATAAATGCTTTTCATAAACATCAATAGTACTATTGGGAGGAATATAAGACAATACAATGAAAATACAGTTTGATTTAGAAAATTTAACTTTAACACAGATCTGTTCAATCTTATTCCCATATGAGTTAAGATCCACAGCACTACTGCACAAGTCATTTCTAATAGCAATCAGCACTCCACCGCCACGCTCAAGCCCTGAACTTTCAGGACAACGACCCAAGCGATAAACATGGTAGTAATCATCAAAAAATTTACAGGATGAAATATGTTGATTTAACCACGTTTCACATATCACAACAATATCATAATCATGAGCACATACGTTACGCCGAAATTGCGTTGATTTTGTTCGCATGCCGCTGACGTTGTGATAATACATTGTATACTTTGATGTCATGTTAGTTGAAGAAGTAGACGCATTGTGGTTGTCATTGTTCTTGGACACTTGGTTTGGCGGGTCGAAAAACCCGAAATGGTTGGACCCTTACATTGTTAGGCCACAACTTAGCATTAAACAATGATTCATACTGAGATTCATAAATACCCAGTTTAAAGCTTATTCTGTTGGGAGAAGCCTTTTCGGTATTATTGCTACTATCACTATCGGCGATTTTTTTTACTAATTTAAAGCACCGCAAAGAATTCTTATCCAGATTTGTTTGTTTACAAACATAATCCAGTATGCTGTCAGCGGTAACAGTTGGTTTGAAAGACGACAAGTGAATCCATTTAAATCGAACAGCAACATCCAACTCATTGTTTATGTTCGAACCGATAATAACAGTGTGTTTGTTTTTATTGTTTTTATTTTTCGCATTGTTCTTCTTCGCGTTGTTCTTATTAGCAGCTGGTTCAGGTATATATTCAGCTTGCTTGGTAGGAAAAGTTGCGCTCGCAGTAGCAGCGTTAGTTTTAACTGCATTTGCATAAGAAACACTAGCAACATCCTCGGCAGCGGCTTGAGGTAGAACATCCGAAGAATTTACTGCGCTCGAGTTCTGTTTGTTGTTATCAGTTGTTACGTTGGAAGGCAAAGGCGAAGAAATTTGCTCACTTGTTTGTTTAGCAGCAAGTTCAGTCACCTTTGCTTGTGATCGTGTCGTGATACTTCTGCTATTAACACCAGTATTGTTGGTGGGCATATTATCATTATGTATATTTATGAAGGCTTGAACGAAATCGTTAAGTTGATTTATATTATTAAGCGCATCATCAAGTTTCTCTTTGCTAAATGGAGCAATTTTGTCACAACACTTGTCACATTTAAACACAATATTTTTGTTTGTGGATATTACGTTTAAACAATTTGAATTCAGTTTAGTGCACTTTAGGTGTGTTTTTGAACAACAAATATCACACGCAAGGTGGTCGTTGGCTGAACATTTAGATTTGCATTTAATGCAGTTAGACATTATGAAAACGTACTAAAATATTACGCACAGCGAGAGCGATCGAAAAACACGTCTGCACTCGACGACGATTGATTGACTAAATGTTTGATTCATATTGCAAAGAAAAAGGAAGGTATTGTTTACGAAGGAAAAGTTTTTTGTATTCTTTTTTCTCCTGTAGTGCATTCAGTTTAAATTCTAGACTTTTTTCGTTAGATTTGTTTTGCATATCAATTTAAACTTAGCGGTATATAAGCCGTGTTTTTTTTTTTTTACATGTATATACATCTACATGTGTGGTTAAAAAACGCTCATCATAACTTAGATGATGTTTAGGTGGATCTATTTAGCGGCAATTATTAAAGACGCGTGGCGTTATTAAATAACTCGCTGCAAAATAGATTGTACTGAATAGCGGAGACACGCACCTCTGTTGGTCAAAGTGTATAACCTATAGCTAGGTCGGGTGCAATGAATAGTAGATACTTATACCATTCGCTCATACAAGGGTAGAGATGAAATGGAGAAACACATCTCAGTTGCAGCTGAGTATAATGCATACTGAAAGTTAGCAGTACTTATTTTGTGCCCAATAATTTCATAAGTGTAGATAAAGTTACAGACTTAGCAGTCCATATAAAGTTTAAGTGCATATATATATACATGCAAAAAAAAAAACAGCTAATATTAGATATGTAAAATAAAAACTAGCCACCACCACAGCACCCCTTGCAGTGGCAAGGCTGGTATTAGTTCCTGATGTAGCTCGGTATCGGAGAGGCGCCGTCCAAATGCTGCTAGATATACCGTCTGGCTGCCAGTGATACAATAGTAACGGTCCTCACAACAATCTGGATTAGGTCAGGGTTAGGTTAGGGTTAGGTTAGGTGGTAGCTACCCTGATAAGGGAAGCCCACTTGGACAACATAAAAGTCCGTTGTGATACCACATACGATAAAATAACGTTGATGTAGAGATAGCTACTCAGAGAATCGTCGAGTAGCAACGATAAAATTCCGAATGATACCGATCTTAACCTCAGAAAAATCTTCGGGAAATCTAAGTGAGTCACGACCGAAGTACTTACGCCTAGTGCTGGCAAAGGTTGGGCAATCAAGCATAAAGTGATTTGATGATCCCACTTCATCATCCTCCATACAGCTGCTGCGGGATGGAGATTCCAGTATATTGAGACGTACTGCACGGATACTCATGGGACAATATTCTGTGAAAACCCAAATGACCATTGATAGGTGAGCCTTATTGCACCCAATTATTTTGGCAGACCTCCTGCCATTCACTTTCGGCCTGAAATATCTTGCTACCCTGCAAGAGGTGGTGTCCGCCTAACGTTCTCTGAGCTGACTCGAGGTCCAGCTATGGAGGAGCAAACCACAGGTGGCCAGCGAAATCCCGGAATCCCTACAGCCATCTTCATCTGGTTCAGTTATACCGATGCGAGCTAAGAGATCCGCTTGACAGTTGTCCAGGATATCACTATGGCCCGGGACCTAGATATTCTTAATTATAAAATAGTTCGATGCAATCGCAAGTGAGGTCAGGCACTCGCAGACCACATTCCATTGCACTGTAGTTGAACTCAAGGCCTTGATAGCGGCTTGGCTATCAGAGTATATGTTAAATTCCCTAACCGTAGAAGCACTGGATAGCATTTCATCCACCGCATCCTCAATCGCAGCAACTTCCGCTTGGAATGCGCTGCAGTGATCAGCCAACTTAAAATAGCGGCTTACATTTAGCTCTTGAAAAAAGACCCCCCCCCCCACAACAACCTTTCTGACCAATTTCGGCCCATCCGTGAACAAGTTAACCGGTACCCTGCCCTAGATGATTCCTCTTTACCACTCCTGTCTCAGGGGAATAACTGTGGTGAAGGCTGCATAGGGAGTTACCGATATATGATAATTCGTCGGCATACAATAGTTCGTCCTGGCCGGGATAAAGTGGAACCCTGTAAGAAGCTAGAGTTTCCGAAGTCAGAAAGCTCATAGCCCATATCACGAAACCTGACCAACGATTAAGATCAGAACTTTCCCTCTTGACAATAAGCCACTGACGGTGCATATTATTGATACTGTGAGACTTACCCTTTTCAAATCTCAACCATTTACTTCAAGAATATACTGCCAAAATCGACATTACAAAAAACTAGCACCATTTTTTCTAAATAAACAATTAAATTAATTTATCTCATAAAATCACGTTTGTGATACATCTACATATGCTTATTAATTTTTCTGTAGATACAAATAGTTACACTTGTAGGTATGTAAATTACACCGCCTTCTAAAACCTAAAGACAGTTGCACAAAATTTGCAGGAGACCAAATGTCTAACAAAACAACAAAATGTGGTACACCCAGTTTGTTGGTATGATGAAAAACAAGTATTTGTAAATTGTTGTTATCCAAAAAACAAAATGTAAACAAAATCACGACACGTTCGACCTAAATACCATGCATCAATAAATACTTTTGATCTTGTACATATGTAAATCTGCATACACTTGAGATTGAAAATACGTGAAAATAAAATAATGTACTTTGGAAAGAAATTTTGGTACAAAGATATATGATTTGTGTGGTGTTGAAATTTTCTTTTATTTTTGTATTTTGTTGCACCATATCAATACGGGAGTTGAATGTTGACATAATTTATTTATATACTTTAAAGATATTTAGTTTTTGTTAAAATTTTACTTTTAAATAATTTTTTTTAAAAAGTGAGCGTGTTGGTTTTCCGATTTTGCTCATTTTTATTAAGCATACATATAGTAATAGGAGTAACCTCCCTGCCAAATTTCAACATGATATCTTCTATTCTACGTCATAAGGTCAGCCCACCTTCCAAGTTTCATCGCTTTACCCGTCTTTTGTAATGAATTATCGCACTTTTTCGGTTTTTCTAAATTATCGATATCGAAAAAGTGGGCGTGGTTATAGTCCGATTTCGTTCAGTTGAAACAGCGATCTGAGATGAGTTCCCAGGAACGTACGTACCAAATTTCATCAAGATACCTCAAAATTTACTCAAGTTATTGTGTTTACGGACGGACGGACGGACATGGCTAAATGAATTTTTTTTTCGCCCAGATCATTCTATATCAATGTCGATTAGGCCATGCCGTTACAGGGTGCCGTTATGCGAACAAAATTAACATAATCTGTGAGCTTTGCTCAGCTGAGTATAAAAATATTATATTTGACAAATAAGTATATACATTTTTTGTTCAAGCGTGAGCTAATTCATTTTATAATGTAATTAACTAGCACAGCGAGCAAAACTTTACTACTTCATATAAATTTGAATCTCATTTTTTTCCAAATTTTTTTTTTTTTTTTGTTTGCTTCAGAATTGAAGCGTTTGCATTTAATCAAACACTTGTTTATTTCACGCTTTTGCATATTTATCTTCGGTTGAATCTTGTGAACCACCTTCAACATGCAACAAGTGTCATGTAGTTAGGTTTACGCAAATGCAAAAAGATTTAAGTCAACCCACATGAGCATGTTTCTACAATGTGCTCTAAGAACAAGTAAAACTTTACTTTAATACTTGTACCATATATTCAACATATATATATGGGGTATTCCAACCCATTTCGACCAATTTTTAATCCGACCCCCTTAGAATTGGATGAAAGTTTTTCTTCTTTTTCTAGCTTACGAAAGACGTTTTTCAAAAGTATTTCAAATTTTTTCATCCAACTCAAAAAAAGTTATGAATTTAAAAAAAACACCGTTTTTGTTTTCAAAATGCTATAACTTTTTCAAAAATTGTCCGTTTGGGATCTTTTTTTTTTCAATTTGTTTTTAAATGTACTTTTCGGAAAAAATTCAAAAAAATGTTTAAAGTTTTTTTTTGTAATTTTTCAGTTTTTCGTGATTTTTAGAATTTCGCCCTTTTTTTTCTTATAAAAAACTTCAATCAATTCTGCGATCATCCCCATTAATCCCGGAGTGGGCCGAGAATTTTTTTTTTTTTTTTATTTAGTTGAAAAAAAAAAACTTAAAAATTTTTTTTGTATTTTTTCCGAAAAGTACATTTAAAAACATATTAAAAAAAAAATTATCTCAAACGGTTAATTTTTGAAAAAGCTATAGCATTTGGAAAAAAAACACCGTTTTTTTTTTTAAATATTAAAACTTATTTTGAGTTGGAAAACGGTGTTTTTTTTTTTCAAAATGCTATAACTTTTTCAAAAATTGACCGTTTGGGATCATTTTATTTTTTTTTTTTAATATGTTTTTAAATGTACTTTTCGGAAAAAATACAAAAAAAATTTTAAGTTTTTTTTTCAACTAAATAAAAAAAAAAAATTCTCGGCCCACTCCGGGATTAGTGGGGATGATTGCAGAATTGATTGAAGTTTTTTATAAGAAAAAAAAACGGGCGAAATTCGAAAAATCACGAAAAACTGAAAAATAACAAAAAAAAAAACTTTATACACTTTTTTGAAATTTTTCCGACTTTTTCTAACTTTTTTTGATTTGGATGAAAAAATTTGAAAAACTTCTGAAAAACGTCTTTCGTAAGCTAGAAAAAGAAGAAAAACTTTCTGCCAATTCTAAAGGGGTCGGGTTCAAAATTGGTCGAAATGGGATGGAATACCCCCATATGCATGTATCTTTATGTACATGAATACAACTGTTATTGGCACGTTGACAATTCTCAATGATTCAACACGCTAATTACAAATAAAATTTACATATCGCGTGTCTAACTGCCATACTCTAAAGTGCCACTATTACCACTTTTCCATACGTTTATCATTTTATAGCGATCACAGCATTTGACAAAGATTCTGGTTCATCGGAGACGTCTAAAACATTGTCGGTGGTGGGTAATTCATTGCAGATGCTTTGAAAATTTGATTATTTGATGCAAATCAGATTGTGCACAAAATATATGAGACATTCGTGCATTAATATTTGTTTGGATAAACCAATTAGACGTCCCAATAAGATTGGGCGAGATTAAGAGAAGGCGATAGGTGCGCAAGCTAGGGGCTGTAAGTGTCGAAGATGACGTGTAGGTTTTACAATCTTAGACTAATAAAGTTGCTTCTATCATTCAAAAAGAGAGGACTGTCTACTCATGACGAGTACTCTGACTGGACACTGCCTTCTGTCGTCAGATGCCTTCAAATTAGGCTTGATCAGTGATAACAGATGCAGGAAATGCGGGTTGGAAGAGGAAACGATCGAGCACGTGTTGTGCTCGTGCCCTGCGCTGGCCAGGCTAAAACTCCAGCTATTAGGAGTCATACAGCTGTCAGATCTAGAAGCAGCCAGTGGCAGATGTCCAGAAAGCTACTTGTGTTTTTCAAGAGAAGGGAGTTATATTATAATAAAGGTTCTGATTTCTGATAGGGTTTTTCCATTTGGTCATTAAATAAACTTCTGGTAACACTACGGATTCATTCAGTATATTTGAGATCCTCGTGGACCGGCCAGCTCAACCTAACCTAACCTCTCTCTCAGTTTGCATCCTTTTCAGTTCTTCCTACAAATTGACGCAACAAGATACATATATTTATCTTATGCCGACTTTGAACTCCATCTGCCATGCAGTTCAATTTTTGCTGAAAAGCTTTTCATCGCAGAGATACACTCGCTGTGTTTGCCAACCGAATCGAATCACATAACTTTGGGTATAACAAACGCATCATTCGTCGATTAAAAACCTATTTAACTAAATTTGTTTTAATTTAATCTTATAGCTTTAAACGAGCAATTCTTGTATATTTGTATAGCCGAACGATCTCGGGAACGGCTCAACCAATTTAAATGAATTTTGGCACAGAGATAATGTATCACCTTCTAAGACTTTGTACCTAGGTGCTGTCACTCATAATGTTTCATATTCGAAATTAAAAAAAAATTTCATGATATATGCCAACATGGGTGTCAAATGAAAGATATTTCACTCCGCTTTACAACAGGGACATTTTTGAGTAGGGTTGCCATTTAGGGTTGCCACCTATTCGAAATTAAAAAAATTGCATGAGATATGCCAATATGGGTATCAAACGAAAGGTATTTCACACCGCATTACAATAGGAACATTTTTTAGTATGGTTGCCATTTAGGGTTGCCACCTATTCGAAATTAAAAAAACAAATGTATGAGATATGCCGAATAGGGACATTTTTGAGTAGGGTTGCTATTTAAGGTTGGGGTAGTTTGACGAAATAGTACTATATTTACTCATATTCCATTAAAGCTTTAAAGGAGAACATTAAAGCTAAAAATCTTCGTAAAAAAATCTCACACATGATTCGACTTAATTTTCTTAATTTCACACAAGCTAATAAAAGTGAAATGCAATATCAAGACAATGTGGCAAATTCTAGCAAAATATATTTAAATGCATATTTTTTTGGCAAATATGAAATTAATAATTGCAATTTCTCACAGATTGCTTTTAGAAAGATTTCTCACAATAGCAAAACGGTATCTCACCATAATAATTTGCTACCGTTGAACACTAGAGGTATATGTTCAATTTGAAAACGACATCTAACCATTTAGCTATTTACCAACAGATGGCGCTTAGGGAAGTAAGTTGACATTTAATTAAACTAACTGATAACGTTCATAACTGACAGTTGTCATTCATGAATTTTCAAGTTTTTGGAATGTAATAAAATTGAAGTCTCACAGTATATAATTAAAAAAATGTTAGAAATTACTAATTCGGCGCATGAAGATACTCGACCAAAATAACTTAATTCTCGATTTCACTAATTGTCATAACAATTCCTTTTACTATAAGCTGGAATTACCCATTTAAAATTTTTTATTCCATTTTATTATGCGGTTAGTGTTTGATATGTTTTTGAAATCTATTTTTAAGGAAATCAAATATTGGTAAGTAAAACAAGTAAAGGTGTCTAAGATCGGGTCTAACCGAACATAATATACTCAGGGTGAGCTTCAATTGTATCTTTGATTTCAGATACATTACTTTTCTACATAACACGTGGCATCGCCCGTTTAAAAAAATGTCTCCCCATTTCCTCTTACAATAAATCTTGATAAGTGAAATATCATTGATTCAAAACTATTTTTTGCAAGTTATAGCTCATTATTCTAGTCTACGACCCTTTTAAATTTGTTTTATATCTAAGTTTGCCGTGGCCGTTAACCGATCCCGTCCATTTTTACTAGAAATATTTTCTACCATAGGGAAGATTTGTGTTAATTTTTCTTCGAGTTATGGCTCCCGAAACCTAGAAAATTGCTTAGTCATAAAAGGGGCGGTGTCACGCCCATTTTTTAATTTGAAGTTTTTGCTATTTATTGTTATAAATCCACTTGGGTAATGAAATACCATTGATATAAAGTTCTGTTTGGCAAAGATATAGCTTATGGGCGGTGCCACGCCCATTTAAATTTTTTTTTTTTCAAATTTTTATCAAGAGTCTCAATTTCAGTCCATACGTCAAATTTCAACATTCTAGGTATATTATTTACTAAATAAATACGTTTTTTGTGTTTCCCAAAATCTTATATATATATAAAGTGGGAGTGGTTATAATCCGATTTCGCTCATTTTCAATACCTATCTATTCTGGGTCCACATAAGCTCGTGTACCAAATTTGGTGAAGATATCTCAATATTTACTCAAGTTATCGTGTTAACGGACAGGCGGATAGACAGACGGACGGAAGGACGAACGGACATGGCTCAATCAATAAGATTTTTTTGTTAGCAGCGTCCTTGTTGCTCTTTTCACGCTCTCCAACTCTGTGTCCCACCATTTGATTGTTCCGAAACTGTATGTTAGTACGAGGATCGCGTATGTATTAATGGCCTTAAAAAGGTTGTTTCCATTCAAAAATGACTTAAGTAAGCTCTTGACCCTATCTAAGTATTCATTTGTTGTGTTCAGCACTATTTCACTCTGCTGGATCCTTCGGGCCTGAAGCAAACCAAGCTATTTGTAACATTCGCCATTTATCGCCTGACTGTCGCATAGCTGAAAGTTTCGCAGTACAGATCTCCCTATTTCTACACTCAGTCTGCGGCATTTACCAATTCCAAATGACATTCTAGTATCATTTGAAAAATCCTCTGTAAGCTCCAGCAGTGTTTATATTTGACGCTCGTTTGCGGCATACAGCTTATTGTCATCCATGTATAGCAGGTGTGAAAGTTTGTACTGCGTAAGATGTGGTAAACCGATAGTTAATTCTAAACCCCATAGTTGGTTTCTTTTAGGCTGTTTGATAATGGGCTTAAAGCGAGGCAGAACCATAGTGGACTTAGTGTGTCCCCCTGAAAAATTCCTGTTTTACTAGGGAGAGGAGCCGATTTTATAAGACCGTTTCTTTGACTTATATTTAAAGTAATTTCCCACAAGGACGAGAGGTGGCGCCGTAGTTTCTTAATATTCGGTGCTATCTTATATATGTCTAGTACTTCTAGCAGCCAGGAGTGTGGGACGCTGTCGAAAGCTTTAGCAAAGTCAATATAGGCGGTATAGATGTTCCTTTGCTTGTGGTATGCTTGTTCCATAACAACCAATTCAATGATGAGCTGCTCCTTACAACCTTTGCTTATTTTTGTACACCCTTTTTGTTCACTGTGCATGATTTTGTTGGCCTCGATGTGGTGGTATATTTTATCGGCCAAGCAGGATGTTAATACCTTGTGCAGTGTACTGAGACATGTAATTGGCCTATACTTGGATGGGTCTTCTGTATTTTTTGGGTCTTTTTGAAGTAGGTATGTTTGGCCTTTCGTAAAAAATGCTGGGATAATTGATCCTGTTTGCAGAAAAGTTGTATAGTGGTGAGCTGATACACGGAGCGGAAGTTATGGATACCATCTGGTCTTGGAGATTTCCAATTATGTGAGTTTCGTACTGCTTTTCTCACATCTTCTTCATTTAAGGCTATGTTGCTCATCTCCATCCGTTTACGTTCTTCTCCAATCCACGTGGTGTTTTTGGCATGCTCGCTATCCATCGACCATATGGACCGCCAATATGCCTCTACTCGATGAATATTTGGTGGCTCAGTATATTCATTAATTTGACTTTCTCAAAGTTTCCTGTAGAATACTCTCTCATTATTTTGAAAGGACATGTTTTCCATCCTCCTCTTTTCTGAGAGTAGATATCTTCGCAGGCGACTCGATTTAACGGCTAGTTTTTGTCGTAGAGTGTCTAAGTATTGCTCCATTGTGTCGTTTGGTGGATCTTGTCTGCGGTGCGTTTTATACTCGACTTTGAAAGCTCCAAGCCATTTCAGAACTTTTATAGAGCGATTTCCTTTATGTATGGCGTAAGTCGACCGAGGTCAGCCGTTAGCTTTTTTATTTGATTAAGCAGCCTATGTTTCCAAAGTTGGGTATATGACTTAGGCACTCGTATGGAACGAATTATTGCTGCTGCAGCTGCATATACTGCAGTCTGAAGTTCTTCAAATGAATTTGCTTTTTGTTGTATGTACACTGGAGGGATTTCGGTGTTCATACATAGGGATAGGTTAGGTGGTAGCTGCCCTGATAAGGATAGCTCACTTGGACAACACAAAGGTCCGTTGTGATACCACATACACCAAAAATAACGATGACTTAGATCTAGCTCCTTAGAGAATCGTTGGGTAGCAACGATAAAGCTCCGAATGATACCGATCTCAACTTTGGATATATCCTCGGGAGATCCAAGTGAGTCGCGACCGAAGTACTTTCGCCTAGTTCTGGCAAAAGCTGGACAATCAAGCATAAAGTGATTTGGTGATTCCACCTCATCATCCTCCATACAGCTGCAGCAGGATGGAGTTTCCAGTATATTGAGACGTATCGCATGGAGACCCATGGGACAGTGCCCTGTCAAAACCCCAATGACCATTGATAGGTGAGCCTTAGTGAACCCAATTATTTCAGCAGACCTCCTGCCACTTTTGGCAAGAAAGATCTTGCTACCCTGCAAGACGTGGTATCCGCCCAACGTTTGCTGAGTTGATTCGAGGCCCAGCTATGGAGGAGCAATCCACAGGTGGCCAGCGGGATCCCGAAATCCCTGCAGCCATCTTCATCCGGTTCAGTTGTACCGATGCGGGCTAAGAGATCCGCTTGACAGTTACCTGGGATATCACTATGGCCCGGGACCCAGATAATCCTAATTGTAAAATAATTCGATGTAATCGCAAGCGAGGTCAGGCACTCCCAGACCACCCTCGATCGCACTGTAGTTGAGTTCAAGGCCTTGATAGCCGCTTGGCTATCAGAGTAGATGTTAAATTCCCTAACCGTGGTAGCACTGGATAGCATTCCATCCACCGCATCCTTAATCGCAGCAATTTCCGCTTGGAATACACTGCAGTGATCAGCCAACTTAAACTTGCGGCTTAAATTTAGCTCTTGACAAAAGACCCCCCCCCCCCCCCCCCTCCAACCTTTCCATCCAGCTTCGACCCATCCGTGAACAAGTTAACCGGTCCCATGCCCCAGATAATTCCTCTTCCCCAATCCTCTCTCTCTGGAATAACTGGGGTGAAGGTTGTATAGGGAGCAGTTATCGGCATACTGTAATCCGTTCTGCCCGGGATGAAGTCGAAACTGGTAAGAAGGCTAGAGTGTCCGCGGTCAGAAAGTTTATATCCCATATCACGAAGCCTGACCAACGACCTTGCCGCGGCCGCCTTTCCCGCAATATCGACTGTGGGTATATGTTCAGCATGACGTTCAGTGCCAAGGTAGGTGTTGTTCTGAGAGCACCACTGATACCGATAAGCGCCGTCCGTTGCACTGACACTAACATTTTGGAGGTGCTCGCCGTGTCCAGTGCTTTCCACAAGACAAGCACCTCATAAAGCAGAATCGGTTTGACCACCATCTCATAAAGCCAGTGTACTATTCTGGGCGAGAGTCCCCATCTCTTCCCGATAGCTCCTCTGCAGCAGTACAAGGCAATGGCGGCCTTCCTGGCCCGATCTTCCACATTGGGTCTCCAGGACAGTTTCTTGTTCAAAACAATCCCCAAATATTTAACCCTATCAGAAAGTACCAACGGTACCCCTCCAATCGAGGGAGTTCTGAAATGGGGCATCTTATATCTCCTTGTGAAAGAGACCAATTCCGTTTTTCCCGGGTTGACCGCCAACCCACATGATTCAGCCCACCTAGCCACAGTATCCAAGTAGCCCTGCAGAACATCGCGCAGGGTGCTCAGAAATTTGCCTCTGACTAGGATAGCGAGGTCATCTGCATAGGCAACCACCCGACAACCATTGGCTTCCAGCACCACAAGAAGCTCGTTGACTACCACAACCCAGAGGAGAGGAGATAGGACACCCCCCTGTGGCGTGCCCCTGCACACCTTCCTCTTAATTATGCCCCTCCCCACTCCGCTGCGACAATTCTGCCGCATAGAAGTTTGCTAATAAATTCAACCAGAGCCGCCTCGACTCCTAAACCCACCAGAGCTCTTTCGATTGCCCCCGGTAAGACATTGTTAAAAGCTCCCTCGATGTCTTACGAAGTAACAGTACGAATGCTGTAAAGCCGCCAGTAACCCCCGAGGTATCCTTTCCCGTAGGTACAGGTCAATCAACCGCTCAAACGTCTTAAGAAGAAACGACGAGAGACTGATTGGCCTGAAATCCTTAGGTGATACATGAGAGCTTCTGCCGGCCTTCGGAATGAAAATAACCCTAACCGTGTGCCAAGATTTCGAGATATAGTTAAGCCTGAGGCAGTTAGTATATATGATGGCCAACCAGCGGAAGGAAATCCCCAAAGACCTTTGAAGCTGCGCAGGAATGATTCCATCCGGGCCCTGAGACTTATAGGGCTTGAACGACCCTATAGCCCAGGTTATTTGACTTTCCTGTATTGGAATGGCAGGCAGTTCTGCATGGCCAACGACCGCCGACCATGCAGGCGAAGATCCCTGCGCAACTGGGACATCGGGAAAATGATTGTCCAGTAAAAGCCTTAGGGACTCCTCGCTACTCATCGACCAGTCCCCTCCATCATCTCTCAGATACCCGAAAGGAGCGGGGTTCCTAGAGAGTATTTTTCTAAATCTCGCGGATTCATTGCAGCCTTCTACGTTTTCGCAGAAGCTTCGCCATGCATCTCGCTTGGCTATCCTTATTTCATATTTATAAATCCCCAGACTCACCTTATAGAGCTCCCAGTCCGAGGGTAATTTACTCCTCCTGGCTCTGTTGAAGAGCCGCCGACTGGACGCTCTTAGGTCGTCAAGAGAATCCAACCACCAGGGCGGCTTGCCCTTCCCCCTGTAAGTTTTCAATGGGCAGGACAGCTGAAAGGCGCTATTGCTTGCCGAGTTGAAGTTTTCCACCAGACCGTCTATCTCAGATTTGGACAGGCCCAAACTAATGATAGGCACCGCAGGCAGTAGCTCTCCCAGCTTCCTACAATACAAGTCCCAGTTAGTACTATTAGGGTTCCTAAAAGATATTTTACCGGGACGTTCTTCGTTCACTGAGAACTGAATATATCGGTGATCAGAGAAGGAGTGCTCGTTGAGAACCCTCCATCCATATATCCGACCTTCCAGTTCTCTACTAGCCAGGGTGAGGTCCAGGATCTCCTCCCTTACCGCAGTAATAAAAGTCGGGTCATTCCCCCTATTACATATACAAAGTCCCTCATCTACAATAAAAGTAAATAAAGACTCACCTCTAGTGTTGGCATCCGAGCTTCCCCAAATGCTATGATGGGCATTAGCATCGGCACCGATGATCACGCCAACACCTCTCCGCCTTGCTTCAGCGGTGATTTCACCCAGTATCGCAGGTGGTGGTCCCTCTACGTCCCCGTGGGGCATGTACGCTGAGATCACCCACATTCCATTTCTTCCTCGCTCGAGGCAGACCGTGGTTACGTCAGCATTGTTGAAATTAGTGAGAATAAAAGCTTTAATCTCTTTTTTAACAAGCACACAGGATCTAGGCCTACCTGTCTCCCCATGCACCAAGGTGTTGAATTTTCCAGTCCTTAATCCAGAAATCTTACTGCCGTTACTACTCAGCCACGGCTCCTGGACAAGGACTATATCCACTCCGCCTTTTTCAAGGCAGAGCAACAAATTTGCGGAAGCCGCCTTAGAGTGCTGAAGATTGATTTGACGGATTTCCATCAAAAGCGCTCTTCTACCGCACCCCATCCTTGGCGGATTCGTATTAGTCTTGTCCACTCTAAAAAAGTCCCACTCAAGGCCGCTATCCGGAGCCGATTGTGTAGTCTCCCTTTAACGGTCTCGTGGTTATCTATGCTACGCAGGGAGGCCACGCGAGGGTTGACGCATTACCTTATGAGTAATGCGTTCAGAGCCAGACCGGACGCGAAGCGGGAAAATCTTCAACCGCACCTACACCACCAACTTAACGGCGACGGAGCCGGAATGTACCTTGAGGCCCGCCACGGTTTTAACGGGACGTGGGCATACATACAACAGCAATTGCCAAATTCTTTGTGGCTTTATGCCTGGTTAGTGGGTCCGTACCATAAAACTCTAGCAGAGCGCTTTAAAACTCAATTTTTAAAACTTTCGTGCTCTCGCTTTCAAAAATAACATTAACGAGGGCTTCCACTTGGTTCGATTCCTCTGTCCCTATATTTTCGATCGTATTGTTAACTATGGCATTTTCTTCTGGCCTGATGGCTGCAGCCTCTATAGTTAATTCATTCATTGCTTCTTGTTTAAGTTCATTCAGCCTCCTGATAGATATATATTTATTTCTTACTGTTGCACTTCGTTGATCGCCTATCCTTTGAACTGAAACCTGAGCATCTGGAAAAGCCCTTTGAAAAGCTTCGTTTCGTTTCGTTCGGTATCCACTTTTGCATGTTTCGTTTTAGTAATTATGTAGTAGCTTCGCATAATGTGCTCATTCATTTCTTTGGTCCATCTCATGCGTTGTCCAGGTGATGCCGCCCTTGTGGTTCCCGAATGCTCGGTAAAACAGCCATAGACGGGTTATGAATAGTGATTATTGCTGGTTCGTCAATTAGTTGGTCAGGCAATCGTGTCTCGCCCCCAACCATTGCGATGCTCGTGCGAGGCATATTTTGCTCCCGTATGGGTGGTTGGCCCATAAGGGGTTGGCTGTGAATGCATGCTCGCCAGGCACGGAAAGAGAAAACCATTTTCACTGCATTATCAAATTTTGGTCCGCGGGTGGTATTTGATTTTCCACCTACCTGGCATATTCGCGGGGCTTTCCCCTATCCGCTTCTGGAGGACACGGCCCATGGGGGATCTGATAACCCCGCAGGTTTTTTTATTTTTATTTATTTATTTTTATTTATTTTATATTATTTTTTAAATATTATTTCACATAATTTTTTTTACTTTTTTCATTTTATTTTATATATTTTATTTTATTTTATTTTATTTTTGTTTTATTTGATTTTGTCTTATTTTATTTTATGTTATTTTAATTTATTTTATCTTATATAAATTTATTTAATTTAATCCGATTTAATGTAATTTTATACTATTTTCACACAGACGGCTTATTGAATAATAAAGGCAGTTTTCTACATTAAGACGCTTATTGAGCTCAATCTTCCCTACAAAATTCGAATCTATAATTATTTCATTAGTAGCTAATCGAATGCCTAATGAAGTCAAAAGCACAATGCAACTCTATTGGCAGCCTTCCGCTTCTTAGTTTTTGGTGTGTTCAGTGCTTAAAAATGTCATTTGTCAAAGTAAATGTCATTGTCTACATGGCGGAACGATACAAGGTGGCCGCATCGAACAGCTGATTATAACCTTTTTTATTTGATTTGATAATCAACTACCGGCGCAGTACGCTTTTGACATTTGTCCATCGAATTTCCAAGTACATGGAATTTTTTTATGTTTGTAGGTATGTCACCATGCTGCCACCTTGTATCGTTCCGCCATGATTGTCTGTCATATAACATTGTCAGTTTATTACCTTGACATTTCATCCTTCATACTAATCGAGCAGTTACTTCGGTGTGAAAGCACAAAATTTACGATTTCATTAGAAGGTGAAATGAGATCATTAAGTTTCTGTGTGAAAACAGTATTATTTTATTTATTTTCTTTTTATTTTATTTTATTTTATTTTATTTTATTTTATTTTATTTTATTTTACTTTATTTTATTATATCTTTTTTAATATTATATCATTAGTGATAATTTTTGAAAGTCTTGTAAGTATTTTTTTATTGTATCCTCTATATAGCATACCACTTACAAAAAGCCCACGCTTACGCTTGCCGTTACATATAGCGCTTACATTCAGGATTTCCCAATACCCTGGGGAAATATATTTACAACTTAAAGGGTGCATTTCTGTTCGCAGCTCTGCGGACTACACCTCTGACCTAAATCAACAGGAACGTGACGAGGGAAATGCTGAAGCTGACATAGCGTTGAATGTTTGGTTCACAGCGAACAAACACATAGACTGCTTGTTTTTTTTTTTTTTTCATCGTATATATATTAGAATGGAATAACTTTTTTTGATAAATATTTTAAAGTTTAACTGCATATAAATTATATTTCGCCCAAGTGATTCGTTCCTTCCTTATATCTGTGCTAACTTCAGTTATATGATATTTCCGAACACATTCTGGCGAATTCCCACGCCATATTTATATTTATATTCAAATTTTAATGCAAAAAAATTAAAATACAAAAAACCTTTTCAAATCGAATCTTTTCGTGTATTTATAAGAGTAGGAACCTCCACCTCTCCTTCCCTTCTTCTACTTCCAAAATACGCAGTCGACTGAAATACTTCCTTGGACGGAACATCTTCGTACATTCGCATAACATGACCTAACCATCCAAGCCTTTGGGTATTTATATCATACAGCTAATCATTATATTTCCTTCGATACTCGAAGTCGAAATCACTGACAGGACCATAAATCTTACAGAGAATTTTCTCTCGAATACCTAGGTCAAATAACTTGTAGAATATGATTTTTGTTCGTCGATAACACCAAAATATACTTTAAAAGACATTTGCGCACAATTTGTCTATTTTAATTAAACATAAATATACAAGAAAAGCATGCAATACAAAGACATAGCTATTACCGAGAAAAAAATCTATAAATAAAAAATGATAAACAATTTTTAAGTACTAACTTTATATAAATGGACAAACAATAGAAGGCATTTTTTCCTTTAATACAGACACAGTCTTATTGAATTTTAACTTAAAACCTTTAAGAATAGCTCTTGTAAAAGAATTTTGGGATTTAAAACTATACAGGTGGAGCGCAATCTTTCAATTTAAGGCAAACCATGTACTTGGGATTAACTAATTGATTATTTAAAATTTAAACACTCGCTCTACCTTTATAATTTTAAATCCCAAAATTATTTTACTAGAGCTATTGTTAAAGTTTTTTAGTCAAAATTGAACAAGACTATGACCGTATTCTGCTTTCTATTCGTTGGTCCATTTATATAAAGGTAGTCCTTAAATTTTTTTTATTTTCAATTTTTTAGTACTGCCTACAAAAAGGCAATTGCAACTTTGATTAGTTATTTAAGTAATTCCGAAGTGAAAACTCTTATCTTTATTTATTTGTTCAAAATAGCTACCCGTTCTTTGGCGTTGCTCGGACGTACTACGTCTATATCTATATTCGACTTAGGTGACTGTAGAAAGATGTATGTGTGCTACATATAAATCGGTGAATTATTATAGCTGTTCGATGTTCTTGATATTGGTGGAGCCGGTGATTTGGACAAAGAGGATAAATGTGGTGAATGATTCTTGTTGGTGATTATGCTGCTTAATTTGCACAGCTGAAAATCGTGGAGAAATTCGCATACGCCCTAAAAGTCTAAAAGAATCGTGGTGAAAGTCGCGTTGGCCTAAAAGTATGCAAGGGCGTGCATTGAGGTGGGTCTTCAACGAGGTTGAATTCTACAACGCCTGCAACACTCAGGAGGCTAGCTATGAAGGTATGGTCGAATGTTCTAAATAGTTCGACTTGTACTTTACGCAGCTCAATTTTTTTGATCAAACATTGCACTTTCACCGAGTTTTAAACTATGTTTCAGGTTTCAAGTCTCTATATATCCAGGAAGTTAGTTAAAAATCGATTGCAAGACTCCAAATTTAAAATTAGTTCTCTTAATATCCCGATCCATGCGCCACCTAGCGGAATTTTTCTGATAAAATATTGCATTACCGCCTGGTTTTGACTTGCGGCCCAAGTTTCTGTCTCTAGTTCATTGGGAAGTTACTCGAAAATCGATCGCAAGATTCCCCCCGTTCTTAAAGGATTTGCAGTTATCTTGACTAGCGCGCCACCTAGCGGAACTTTGTTTTCTATAAATGTATTCTCATCAGGCCTCTAACTAAATGCCAAGTTTCAAGCCTCTAGGTAACCGGGAAGTTAGTGAAAAATGGATTAGAAAATATCTCGATCCATGCGCCACCTGGCGAAATTTTTTTGATCAAATATTGTATTGTCACCGGGTTCTGACTCGCGGCCCAAGTTTCAAGTCTTTATCTCGCCGGCAAGTTACTCAATAATCTACCGCAAGATTCCCCCATTTTTCAGGGATCTGTAGTTATCTCAATTAACGCGCCATCTAGCGGAACTGTGGTTTCTACAAATTGTATTATCACCGGGTCTCGGACTATATGCTAAGCTACAAGTCTCTAGGTAACCGGGAAGTTAGTTAAAATGGATTGAAAAATTCCCAAATTAAAACTAATTTTACTAATATCTCGATCCATGCGCCACCTAGCGGAATTTTTTTGATAAAATATTGCATTGTCATCGGGTTCTGACTCACGGCCAAGCTTCAAGATTCTAGCTCACTGGGAAGTTACTTAAAAATTGATTGCAAGATTACCTGCGCTTTTTCAGGGATTTTCGTTTATCTCGATTCGCCTGGCGGCACTTTGTTTTCCGCGAATTGTAGTGCCATCGACTCGCAAACTGTGTGCTAAGTTTCAAGTCTCTGGATCGCCGAGCAGTTAGTTAAAAGTTGATCGCAAAATTTCCATTTAAAAACTAAGTTTCTGTATATCTCGATCCATGCACCACCTACCGGATTTTTTTCACTTGCATTGTAATATCTCCCAGATCTGAACTAGGTTCTAAATATCAAGTGTCTATCTCAACGGGAAGTTACCGAAAAAGACTTTTCCGTGGGTTAAAAATGTCGTATGGAAATGATAGGACAAACGTGAAAGGGACTTAATATAAAGGAAATAATAACAAACAAGTAAGGAAGGTTAAGTTCGGGTGTAACCGAACATTACATACTCAGTTGAGAGCTATGGTGACAACATAAGGGAAAATAACCATGTAGGAAAATGAACCGAGGGAAACCGTGGAATGTGTTTGTATGATATGTGTATCAAATGAAAGACATTAAAAAGTATTTTATGAGGGAGTGGGCCATAGTTCTATAGGTGGTCGCCATTTAGGGATATCGCCATAAAGGTGGATCAGGGTTGACTCTAGAATTTGTTTGTACAATATGGGTATCAAAAAAAAAGTTGCTAATGAGTATTTTAAAAGGGAGTGATCCTTTGTTCCATAGGTGGACGCCGTTTCGAGATATCGCCATAAAGGTGGACCAGGTAACCCTAGAATTTGTTTGTACGATATGGGTATCAAATTAAAGGTATTAATGAGGGTTTAAAAGAGAGTGGTGGTAGTTGTATAGGTGGTCGCTTTTTCGAGATATCGCCATAAAGGTGGACCGGGGGTGACTCTAGAATGCGTTTGTACAATATGGGTATCAAACGAAAGGTGTTAATGAGCATTTTAAAACGCAGTGGGCCTTAGTTCTATAGGTGGACGCCGTTTCGAAATATCGCCATAAAGGTGGACCAGGGGTGACTCTAGGATGTGTTTGTACGATATGGGTATCAAATTAAAGGTATTAATGAGGGTTTTAAAAGGGAGTGGTGGTAGTTGTATAGGTGGTCGCCTTTTCGAGATATCGCCATAAAGGTGGACCAGGGGTGACCCGAGAATTTGTTTGTACAATATGGGTTTCAAAAAAAACGGTGCTAATGAGTATTTTAAAAGGCAGTGATCCTTTGTTCCATAGGTGGACGCCGTTTCGAGATATCGCCATAAAGGTGGACCAGGTAACCCTAGAATTTGTTAGTACGATATGGGTATCAAATTAAAGGTATTAATGAGGGTTTAAAAGAGAGTGGTGGTAGTTGTATAGGTGGTCGCTTTTTCGAGATATCGCCATAAAGGTGGACCGGGGGTGACTCTAGAATGCGTTTGTACAATATGGGTATCAAACGAAAGGTGCTAATGAGTATTTTAAAACGCAGTGGGCCTTAGTTCTATAGGTGGACGCCGTTTCGAAATACCGCCATAAAGGTGGACCAGGGGTGACTCTAGGATGTGTTTGTACGATATGGGTATCAAATTAAAAGTATTAATGAGGGTTTTAAAAGGGAGTGGTGGTAGTTGTATAGGTTTTCGCCTTTTCGAGATATCGCCATAAAGGTGGACCAAGGGTGACTCTAGAATACGTTTGTACAATATAGGTATCAAACGAAAGGTGTTAATTAGTATTTTAAAAGGGAGTGGGCCTTAGTTCTATAGGTGGACGCCGTTTCGAAATATCGTCATAAAGGTGGACCAGGGTTGACTCTAGGATATGTTTGTACGATATGGGTATCAAATTAAAAGTATTAATGAGGGTTTTAAAAGGGAGTGGTGGTAGTTGTATAGGTTTTCGCCTTTTCGAGATATCGCCATAAAGGTGGACCAGGGGTGACTCTAGAATGTGTTTGTACGATATTGGTATCAAATTAAAGGTATTAATGAGAGTTTTAAAAGGGAGTGGTGGTAGTTGTGTATGTGAAGGCGTTTGCCAGATATCGATCAAAATGTTGACCAGGGTGACCCAGAACATCATCTGTTGGATACCGCTAATTTATTTATATATGTAATCCCTGCAAAGATTTCAAGGGTTTTTTATTTCGCCCTGCAGAACATTTTCATTTTCTTCTACTTAATATGGTAGGTGTCACAACCATTTTACAAAGTTTTTTCCAAAGTTATATTTCGCGTCAATAAACCAATCCAATTACCATGTTTCATCCCTCTTTTCGTATTTGGTATAGAATTATGGCATTTTTTTATTTTTCGGAATTTTCGATATCGAAAAAGTGGGCGTGGTCATAGTCGGATCTCGTTCATTTTTTACACCAAGATAAAGTGCGTTCAGATAAGTACGTGAACTAAGTTCAGTAAAGATATGTCGATTTTTGCTGTAGTTATCGTGTTAACGGCCATGCGGAAGGACAGACGGACGACTGTGTATAAAAACTAGGAGTGGCTTCAACCGATTTCGCCCATTTTCACAGAAAGCAGTTAGCGTCATATAACCTATGCCCCTACGAAATTTCAAAAGGATTGGTAAATTTTTGTTCGACTTATGGCATTAAAAGTATCCTAGACAAATTAAATGAAAAGGGCGGAGCCGCGCCCATTTTGAAATTTTCTTTTATTTTTGTATTTTGTTGCACCATATCATTACTGTTGTTGAATGTTGACATAATTTACTTATATACTGTAAAGATATTAAATTTTTTGTTAAAATTTTACTTTAAAAAACAAATTTTTTTTAAAGTGGGCGTGGTCCTTCTCCGATTTTGCTAATTTTTATTGAGCGTACATATAGTAATAGGAGTAACGTTCTTGCCAAATTTCATCATGATATCTTGCACGATTGCCAAATTACAGCTTGCAAAATTTTTAATTACCTTCTTTTAAAAGTGGGCGGTGCCACGCCTATTGTCCAAACTTTTACTAATTTTCAATTCTGCGTCATAAGTTCAACTCACCTACCAAATTTCATCGCTTTATCTGTCTTTGGTAAAGAATTATTGGACTTTTTCGGTTTTTCGAAATTTTCGATATCGAAAAAGTGGGCGTGGTTATAGTTCGATCTGTGAGCTCTGCTCAACTGAGTATAAAAACAAGTAAGGAAGGCTAAGTTCGGGTGTAACCGAACATTACATACTCAGTTGAGAGCTGTGGGGACAAAGTAAGGGAAATCACCATCTTGTAAAAGGAACCTTGGGTAACCCTGGAATGTGTTTGTATGAAATTTGTATCAAATGGAAGGTATTAAAGAGTATTTTAAGAGGAAGTGGGCCATAGATCTATAGATGGACGCCATTTAGGGATATCGCCATAAAGGTAGATCAAGCCTGACTCGAGAATTTGTTTGTAAGATATGGGTATCAAATAAAAGGTATTAATGAGTATTTTAAAAGAGCGGGGGCCTAAGTTCTATAGATGTACGCCTTTTCGAGATATCGCCATAAAGATGGACCAGGGGTGACTCTAGAATTTGTTTGTACTATATGGGTATCAAATGAAAGGTGTTAATGAGTATTTTAAAAGGTAGTGCGCCTAAGTTCTATAGGTGGACGCATTTCGGAATATCGTTATAAAAGTGGACCTGGGTTGACTCTAGAATGCGTTTGTACAATATGGGTGTCAAACGAAAAGTGTAATAAGTGTTTTAAAAGGGAGTGGGCCTTTGTTCTATGGGTGGACGCCTTTTCGGGATATCGCCACAAACGTGGACCAGGGGTGACTCTAGAATGCGTTTGTACAATATGGGTATCAAATGAAAGGTGCTAATGAGTATTTTAAAAGGATGTGGGCCTTAGTTCTATACGTGTACGCCTTTTCGAGATATCGCCATAAAGATGGACCAGGGGTGACTCTAGAATTTATTTTGTACGATATGGGTATCAAATGAAAGGTGTTAATGAGTATTTTAAAAGGATGTGGGCCTTAGTTCTATACGTGTACGCCTTTTCGAGATATCGCCATAAAGATGGACCAGGGGTGACTCTAGAATTTGTTTGTACTATATGGGTGTCAAATGAAAGGTGTTAATGAGTATTTTAAGAGGGCGTGGGCCTTAGTTCTATATGTGGACGCCTTTTCGAGATATCGCCATAAAAGTGGACCAGGGGTGACTCTAGAATTTGTTTGTACTATATGGGTATCAAATAAAAGGTATTAATGAGTATTTTAAAAGAGCGGGGGCCTAAGTTCTATAGATGTACGCCTTTTCGAGATATCGCCATAAAGATGGACCACGGGTGACTCTAGAATTTGTTTGTACTATATGGGTATCAAATGAAAGGTGTTCATGAGTATTTTAAAAGGTAGTGCGCCTAAGTTCTATAGGTGGACGCATTTCGGAATATCGTTATAAAAGTGGACCTGGGTTGACTCTAGAATGCGTTTGTACAATATGGGTGTCAAACGAAAAGTGTAATAAGTGTTTTAAAAGGGAGTGGGCCTTTGTTCTATGGGTGGACGCCTTTTCGGGATATCGCCACAAACGTGGACCAGGTGTGACTCTAGAATGCGTTTGTACAATATGGGTATCAAATGAAAGGTGCTAATGAGTATTTTAAAATGATGTGGGCCTTAGTTCTATACGTGTACGCCTTTTCGAGATATCGCCATAAAGATGGACCAGGGGTGACTCTAGAATTTGTTTGTACTATATGGGTATCAAATGAAAGGTGTTAATGAGTATTTTAAAAGGTAGTGCGCCTAAGTTCTATAGGCGGACGCATTTCGGAATATCGTTATAAAAGTGGACCTGGGTTGACTCTAGAATGCGTTTGTACAATATGGGTGTCAAACGAAAAGTGTAATAAGTGCTTTAAAAGGGAGTGGGCCTTTGTTCTATGGGTGGACGCCTTTTCGGGATATCGCCACAAACGTGGACCAGGGGTGACTCTAGAATGCGTTTGTACGATATGGGTATCAAATGAAAGGTGTTAATGAGTATTTTAAAAGGGTGTGGGCCTTAGTTCTATAGGTGGACGCCTTTTCGAGATATCGACATGAAGGTGGACCAGGGGTGACTCTAGAATTTGTTTGTACGATATGGGTATCAAATAAAAGGTATTAATGAGTATTTTAAAAGAGCGTGGGCCTAATTTCTATAGATGTACGCCTTTTCGAGATATCGCCATAAAGATGGACCAGGGGTGACTCTAGAATTTGTTTGTACTATATGGGTATCAAATGAAAGGTGTTAATGAGTATTTTAAGAGGGTGTGGGCCTTAGTTCTATATGTGGACGCCTTTTCGAGATATCGCCATAAAAGTGGACCAGGGGTGACTCTACAATGTGTTTGTACGATATGGGTATCAAATGATAGGTGTTAATGAGTATTTTAAAAGGGTGTGGGCCTTAGTTCTATAGGTGGACGCCTTTTCGAGATATCGACATGAAGGTGGACCAGGGGTGACTCTAGAATGTGTTTGTACGATATGGGTATCAAATTAAAGGTGTTAATGAGTATTTTAAAAGGGAGTGGGCCTTAGTTCTATAGGTGGACGCCCTTTCGAGATATCGCCATAAAGGTGGACCAGGGGTGACACTAGAATTTGTTTGTACGATATGGGTATCAAATGAAAGGTGTTAATGAGTATTTTAAAAGGGTGTGGGCCTTAGTTCTATAGGTGGACGCCTTTTCGAGATATCGACATGAAGGTGGACCAGGGGTGACTCTAGAATTTGTTTGTACGATATGGGTATCAAATGAAAGGTGTTAATGAGTATTTTAAAAAGGAGTGGGCCTTAGTTCTATATGTGGACGCCTTTTCGAGACATCGCCATAAACGTGGACCAGGGGTGACTCTAGAATGTGTTTGTACGATATGGGTATCAAATTAAAGGTGTTAATGAGTATTTTCAAAGGGAGTGGGCCTTAGTTCTATAGGTGGACGCCTTTTCGAGATATCTCCATAAAGGTAGACCAGGGGTGACTCTAGAATTTGTTTGTACGATATGGGTATCAAATGAAAGGTGTTAATGAGTATTTTAAAAGGGAGTGGGCCTTAGTTCTATAGGTGGATGCCCTTTCGAGATATCGCCATAAAGGTGGGCCAGGGGTGACTCTAGAATTTTTGTGTACTATATGGGTATCAAATGAAAGATGTTGATGAGTATTTTAAAAGGGTGTGGGCCTTAGTTCTATAGGTGGACGCCTTTTCGAGATATCGACATGAAGGTGGACCAGGGGTGACTCTAGAATTTGTTTGTACGATATGGGTATCAAATGAAAGGTGTTAATGAGTATTTTAAAAAGGAGTGGGCCTTAGTTCTATATGTGGACGCCTTTTCGAGATATCGCCATAAACGTGGACCAGGGGTGACTCTAGAATGTGTTTGTACGATATGGGTATCAAATGATAGGTGTTAATGAGTATTTTAAAAGGGTGTGGGCCTTAGTTCTATAGGTGGACGCCTTTTCGAGATATCGACATGAAGGTGGACCAGGGGTGACTCTAGAATTTGTTTGTACGATATGGGTATCAAATGAAAGGTGTTAATGAGTATTTTAAAAAGGAGTGGGCCTTAGTTCTATATGTGGACGCCTTTTCGAGATATCGTCATAAACTGGGACCAGGGGTGACTCTAGAATGTGTTTTTACGATATGGGTATCAAATTAAAGGTGCTAATGAGTATTTTAAAAGGGTGTGGGCCCTAGTTCTATAGGTGGACGCCTTTTCGAGATATCGACATGAAGGTGGACCAGGGGTGACTCTAGAATTTGTTTGTACGATATGGGTATCAAATGAAAGGTGTTAATGAGTATTTTAAAAAGGAGTGGGCCTTAGTTCTATATGTGGACGCCTTTTCGAGATATCGCCATAAACGTGGACCAGGGGTGACTCTAGAATGTGTTTGTACGATATGGGTATCAAATTAAAGGTGTTAATGAGTATTTTAAAAGGGTGTGGGCCTTAGTTCTATAGGTGGACGCCTTTTCGAGATATCGACATGAAGGTGGACCAGGGGTGACTCTAGAATTTGTTTGTACGATATGGGTATCAAATGAAAGGTGTTAGTGAGTATTTTAAAAAGGAGTGGGCCTTAGTTCTATATGTGGACGCCTTTTCGAGATATCGCCATAAACGTGGACCAGGGGTGACTCTAGAATGTGTTTGTACGATATGGGTATCAAATGATAGGTGCTAATGAGTATTTTAAAAGGGTGTGGGCCTTAGTTCTATAGGTGGACGCCTTTTCGAGATATCGACATGAAGGTGGACCAGGGGTGACTCTAGAATGTGTTTGTACGATATCGGTATCAAACTAAAGGTGTTAATGAATATTTTAAAAAGGAGTGGGCCTTAGTTCTATAGGTGGACGCCTTTTCGAGATATCGACATGAAGGTGGACCAGGGGTGACTAGAATTTGTTTGTACGATATGGGTATCAAATGATAGGTGTTAATGAGTATTTTAAAAAGGAGTGGGCCTTAGTTCTATAGGTGGACGCCTTTTCGAGGTATCGAGATGAAGGTGGACCAGGGGTGACTAGAATTTGTTTGTACGATATGGGTATCAAATGATAGGTGTTAATGAGTATTTTAAAAGGGTGTGGGCCTTAGTTCTATATGTGGACGCCTTTTCGAGATATCGCCATAAACGTGGACCAGGGGTGACTCTAGAATGTGTTTGTACGATATGGGTATCAAATGAAAGGTTTTAATGAGAATTTTAAAAAGGAGTGGCCCTTAGTTCTATAGGTGGACGCCTTTTCGAGATATCGACATGAAGGTGGACCAGAGGTGACTAGAATTTGTTTGTACGATATGGGTATCAAATGAAAGGTGTTAATGAGTATTTTAAAAAGGAGTGGGCCTTAGTTCTATATGTGGACGCCTTTTCGAGATATTGCCATAAACGTGGACCAGGGGTGACTCTAGAATGTGTTTGTAAGATATGGGTACCAAATAAAAGGTGTTAATGAGTATTTTAAAAAGGAGTGGGCCTTAGTTCTATAGGTGGACGCCTTTTCGAGATATCGACATGAAGGTGGACCAGGGGTGACTAGAATTTGTTTGTACGATATGGGTATCAAATGATAGGTGTTAATGAGTATTTTAAAAGGGTGTGGGCCTTAGTTCTATATGTGGACGCCTTTTCGAGATATCGCCATAAACGTGGACCAGGGGTGACTCTAGAATGTGTTTGTACGATATGGGTATCAAATGAAAGGTGTTAATGAGTATTTTAAAAAGGAGTGGGCCTTAGTTCTATAGGTGGACGCCTTTTCGAGATATCGACATGAAGGTGGACCAGGGGTGACTAGAATTTGTTTGTAAGATATGGGTATCAAATGAAAGGTGTTAATGGGTATTTTAAAAAGGAGTGGGCCTTAGTTCTATATGTGGACGCCTTTTCGAGATATCGACATGAAGGTGGACCAGGGGTGACTAGAATTTGTTTGTACGATATGGGTATCAAATGAAAGGTGTTAATGGGTATTTTAAAAAGGAGTGGGCCTTAGTTCTATATGTGGACGCCTTTTCGAGATATCGCCATAAACGTGGACCAGGGGTGACTCTAGAATGTTTTTGTACGATATGGGTATCAAATGAAAGGTGTTAATGAGTATTTTAAAAAGGAGTGGGCCTTAGTTCTATAGGTGGACGCCTTTTCGAGATATCGACATGAAGGTGGACCAGGGGTGACTAGAATTTGTTTGTACGATATGGGTATCAAATGATAGGTGTTAATGAGTATTTTAAAAGGGTGTGGGCCTTAGTTCTATAGGTGGACGCCTTTTCGAGATATCGACATGAAGGTGGACCAGGGGTGACTCTAGAATTTGTTTGTACGATATGGGTATCAAATGAAAGGTGTTAATGAGTATTTTAAAAAGGAGTGGGCCTTAGTTCTATATGTGGACGCCTTTTCGAGATATCACCATAAACGTGGACCAGGGGTGACTCTAGAATGTGTTTGTACGATATGGGTATCAAATGAAAGGAGTAAATGAGTATTTTAAAAAGGAGTGGGCCTTAGTTCTATATGTGGACGCCTTTTCGAGACATCGTCATAAAGGTGGACCAGGGGTGACTCCAGAATTTGTTTGTACGATATGGGTATCAAATGAAAGGTGTTAATGAGTATTTTAAAAGGGCGTGGGTCTTAGTTCTTTAGGTGGACGCCTTTTCGAGATATCTCCATAAAGGTAGACCAGGGGTGACTCTAGAATTTGTTTGTACGATATGGGTATCAAATGAAAGGTGTTAATGAGTATTTTAAAAGGGAGTTGGCCTTAGTTCTATAGGTGGATGCCCTTTCGAGATATCGCCATAAAGGTGGGCCAGGGGTGACTCTAGAATTTTTGTGTACGATATGGGTATCAAATGAAAGGTGTTAATAAGTATTTTAGAAAGGCGTGGGCCTTAGTTCTATAGGTGGACGCCTTTTCGAAATATCGACATGAAGGTGGACCAGGGGTGACTCTAGAATTTGTTTGTACGATATGGGTATCAAATGAAAGGTGTTAATGAGTATTTTAAAAGGGAGTGGGCCTTAGTTCTATAGGTGGATGCCCTTTCGAGATATCGCCATAAAGGTGGGCCAGGGGTGACTCTAGAATTTTTGTGTACGATATGGGTATCAAATGAAAGGTGTTAATGAGTATTTTAAAAGGGAGTGGGCCTTAGTTCTATATGTGGACGCCCTTTCGAGATGTCGCCATAAACGTGGACCAGGGGTGACTCTAGAATGTGTTTGTACGATATGGGTATCAAATTAAAGGTATTAATGTGGGTTTTAAAAGGGAGTGGCCCTTAGTTGTATATGTGAAGGCGTTTTCGAGATATCTACCAAAATGTGGACCAGGGTGATCCAGAACATCACCTGTCGGGTACCGCTAATTTATTTATATAAGTAATACTACGTACAGTATTCCTTCCAAGATTCCAAGGGCTTTTGATTTCGCCCTGCAAAACTTTTTCATTTTCTTCTACTTAATATGGTAGGTGTCACACCCATTTTACCAAGTTTTTTTTTTAAAGTTATATTTTGCGTCAATAGGCCAATACAATTACCATGTTTCATTCCTTTTTTGGTATTTGGTATATAATTATGGAATTTTTCTTCATTTTTCATAATTTTCGATATCGAAAAAGTGGGCGTGGTCATAGTCGGATTTCAGCCATTTTTTACACCAATACAAAGTGAGTTCAGATAAGTACGTGAACTGAGTTTAGTAAAGATATATCGATTTTTGCTCAATTTATCGTGTTAAGGGCCGAGCGGAAGGACAGACGGTCGACTGTGTATAAAAACTGGGCGTGGCTTAACCGATTTCGCCCTTTTTCACAGAAAACAGTTATCGTTCTAGGGGCTAAGCCTCTACCAAATTTCACAAGGATTGGTTAATCTTTGTTCGACTTATGGCATTAAAAGCATCCTAGACAAATTAAATGAAAAAGGGCGGAGCCACGCCCATTTTGAAATTTTCTTTTATTTTTGTATTTTGTTGCACCATATCATTACTGGAGTTGAATGTTGGCATACTTTACTTATATGCTGTAAAGATATTAACTTTTCTTTTAAAATTTGAATTAAAAAAAAATTTTTTTTAAAAAGTGGGCGTGGTCGTTCTCGGATTTTGCTAATTTTTATTAAGCTGCCATAAAGTAATAAGAGTAACGTTCCTGCCAAATTTCATCATGATATATTCAACGACTGCCAAATTACAGCTTGCAAAACTTCTAAATTACCTTCATTTAAAAGTGGGCGGTGCCACGCCCATTGTCCAAAATTACTAGTTTTCTATTCTGCGTTATAAGCTCAACTCGCCTACCAAGTTTCATCGCTTAATGCGTATTTGGTAATGAATTATCGCACTTTTTCAATTTTTCGAAATTTTCGATATCGAAAAAGTGGGCGTGGTTATTGTCCGATATCGTTCATTTTAAATAGCCATCTGAGATGAGTACCCAGGAACCTACATACCAAATTTTATCAAGATACCTCAAAATTTACTCAAGTTATCGTGTTAACGGACAGACGGACGGACGGACATGGCTCAATCGAATTTTTTTTCGATACTGATGATTTTGATATATGGAAGTCTATATCTATCTTGATTCCTTTATACCTGTACAACCAACCGTTATGCAATCAAAGTTAATATACTCTGTGAGCTCTGCTCAACTGAGTATAATAAAGAACAGCAATTTCACACATATCAATCTCATGTAATACTTATAAACAACTACAAATTTAATACAAAAGCAAAATTTTTTCTATGCTCAAAATGGTTAAATGCGCTTTCAGCAAAGCAATTAATCTTTACAATTTAATGACAAATAAATTTAAAAAATCTTACCCGTTTAGTCATCGAATACGAAAAAATCTAAATTAAACTCGTGTCAAATTAAAAAAGCAACGCCTAAAGCAACGTCACTCAGTCATTCGGTTGCATTAAAAAACAATTACTTAAATAGTTTGTTACAATTACAAAACGAATACAAATAATAAAGTGCACGTTTCTCACCCACACCACCATTCACACATACGAAAGCATAAAATGTTGCACTCATGAATTAAATGAATGTATAGCTAAAATCCTAACACAAACACACACATACATATATCAACATGTCTCTCACGCACCCGCATAATGGCCATATACAGAAATGCAACGCCAAAAACCAAATACAAAGCAATTCACATGCAATTGATACATATTTTTTGAAACTATATCAACTTGTTGACCGACCAATTATATATATTTAATTGGTAACCAAGCCAAACATTTGGTGTGGCAACAAATTTGTTGCGAATTATATCGGAGTATGCTGCAGTAATTACAAAAAGTGCACCAAATATGCTTCGATATAAGCGATAAAAGTGGTCAGCCGACATTGAAGTTTGGAAATGAGTTTATAGCACGAGATTTGATCGTAGAATACGATAAAATAGTTCAACAATTTTGTTTACTGCAAATTTCGATTAAGAGTAATTATCAGCGCCTTTTGGAATTTGAAGTTCTATAAGCAACAATTCTACATATACGATAGATTAGGCGAGGAAGAAAGGTCCTGAATGGATAGAGACTATAAGGGATTCAAGTGGTTGATATGCGCTATTCATAGCTTCTGCAACCATATTGTAAACCTAACCTAAGCTAGGCGAATCCTGTTACAAATATGCATGTATATATCATACACACTTCTAATTTGGGCTGCCACCATGGTGTGTTGCTAGCGTGCTTTGCCTACCACAACGAAGATCCGGGGTTCACGCCCCAGGCAAAGCAACGTCTAAATTTTAGAAACAACTTTTTTCAATTAGAAGAAAATGTGTCTAAGTGTGGTCGCCCCCCGGCAGTATTTGGCAAGCACTCCCAGTGTATTTCTAACATGAAAAGCTTCTCAGTGAAAACTCACTCCTTGCAGATGCCGTTCAGAGTCCAACCGAAACAAGTAGGCCTCGTCCCGCCAATTTGTAGGAAAAATTAAAGAGTAGCACGATGCAAATTGCAAGAGAAGCTTGGCCTAAATAATTTTCGAAGGTTGTCGTGCCTTACATTTATATATTTATACTCTGACGACCACAAGTTATCTATTGAACTAGGGGGTGCAGGCGGGATGGCCTTGAAGGTTCAATGTGGTCATACTAAATCGTTCACGAAATTGTCGAGCTTGTACCTGAATGGTTCCGAAAGTATGCATGCGATATTAAAGATTTCATTTTAATGAGAAGTGCCACGCACAACTAAACAATTTAGGTTTATTTATTTTATAAAACAAAATCTCCTATGTAAATTTAGGTTACATGATCATCTAAATTAGGAAATCAGCTCACCTACGAACACTGTTCAATATACATAAATTACCATTATTGCCATAATTTTTACTAAATCGCCACTGTCACTGCCACCTGTTGACTAACTGCCTACACCGCTCACGAACGTCACTCTAGTTAGCATTTGTGTCATACAATATTTTCACAGTTGACGGTGGTGACATTACTTTGTTGTTGTTGTTGTTCTTGTTAGTCACAACTTTTTGACTGCTGCTGTATCGGGCTACAAGTGCACGAGGTGATTCAATTTATACATAATTTACTAACTAAAAATTCACAACTAATCCCCGCTGTTTGTGAGAACAAATGCGAAAATAGTTAGAAATTGTATTGCGGAATTTGCGTTTGCGCAGTTGAGCGCTTTTGGGTTTCATGTACCGGTAAGTTGTAGCTAAGCGCAAGCATGAACATAAATCACAGTAAATTATGGCAGCCAAAAATGAAAAATTGCTAACGCGATGCGATTGTACTAAAGAGGCTATATATTGGTATATATGTATTCGAATATATAAATACCCAATACGAAAAAGAAAGGTCAAAAGGGAAGAAAATGCTTGAGCAAAAAAGAATACACACGCTTTCCTGGTTGTGGAAATTTTACCCACTAAAATGTTTTTATACCCAGCGTGCTTTGCACACAGGGTATATTAGCTTTGATTGGACAACGGTTGGTTGTACAGGTATAAAGGAATCGACTTCCATATATTAAAATCATCAGCATCGAAAAAAAATTTGACGGAGCTATGTCCGTCCGTCCGTCCGTCCGATAACACGATAACTCGAGTAAATACTAAGATATATTCACCAAATTTGGTACACGAGCTTATCTGGACCCAGAATAGATTGGTATTGAAAATGAGCGAAATCGGATGATACCCACGCCCACTTTTTATATATATAACATTTTAGAAAACACAAAAAAACTGATTATTTAGTAAATAATACACCTAGAATGGTGAAATTTGACGTGTGGACTGATATTGAGACTCTTTATAAAAAAAAATTTTTAATGGGCGTGGCACCGCTCACTCATCATAAAATCAATTTTACAAATATTATTAATCATAAATCAAAAATCGTTAAACCTATCGTAAAAAAAAAAAAAAAAAAAAAAAATCGGCAGAAAGTTTGCCTTTACTATAAGCCTTTACTATAAGGAATGCTTTGAAGAAAATCGGTTAAGGACCACTCCCACTTTTATATAAAAGATTTTTAAAAGGGTCGTAGACGAAAATAATAAGCTGTATCTTAGCGAAAAGAGCTGTGTGTCAATAGAATTTTACTTTCTAAATTGAATTATAAAATTACATTGGAAAACACTAAAATTTTTGAAAATGGGTGTGGTACCGCCCCTTTTATGACTAAGCAATTTTCTATGTTTCGGGAGCAATAACTCGAAGAAAAATTAACATTTCGTAATAAAATTGTGTACACATATTTCCTTATAACAGAAAATATTTCTAGTAAAAATGGACGGGATCGGTTAAACACCACGGCAACTTAGATATAAAACAAGTTTAAAATGGCCGTAGACTAGAATAATAAGCTTAACGTAGCAAAAAAATATATTTCACTTATCAAATTTTATTTTAAGAGAAAATGGGGAGACATATTTTTTAATCGGGCGGTGCCACGTGTTATATACCAAAGTAATTTATCTGAAATGAAATGTACAATTCAAGCTCACGCTGAGTATATAATGTTCGGTTGCACCCGCAATTAGACACCTTTAGAAAAATATGTAATTATTTTTTTATTATACTAGAAGGGTACCCTGTGTTGCTCTGGTTAGACAGACACTAATCTAAATAAGAAGGTGTATTTTAACGAATTCCCTACCTCAAAGTCAAGTAATCAGTACAATGTACTGAGTATATACGATTTTATGGTTCTTCTTCAAAATGTATCTCCCAATTTTTCTCATTCTTACCTTTTGTAATTTCCTTATCTCTCCCTCTTCTTTTTACACACTGTACTTCTCTCCTTCTTTTTTTTTAGATCCCCCATTCCTCTAATTTATCATTATTTGCTTTATTTTTCAAATTTTATTTTGTCACACACAATTCATACTCAAAAGCTCATAACTTAATCAAAATATTTTAGCTGCACAATTTTTGTCTATCATCTCATATAGACAGCTACTTTTACAATGGAATGCTTAAATTTAATAAAAACTTTTAAATCACGCCATGAAATCGCTTTAACTTTTTGTGAATTCAGTGCTATGACCAAACAAAAGTTCTGGACTTAAGTACGTACATGGTGTATGAGTAACTTTTGCTGACATACAAAATTTGTCGCACCATCCAGTGGCGTACGTGAAATAGAAAAAAGTTTTAATTTAATATTCTTAATTCTGAAATATGAAAAAACTTCGTCTTGATCGAAGGAACCTATAGCCAAAATTTGGTGATGATTGAAGTGTGGGAAATACGTTTCCATAGGGAACACATACACACAGAATTTGATTTTTATATATATAGATTGTAAAAGAAAATTTGAAAAATGTTTATTGGGTATACATGTGTATGAAAACTCCCATGGAGGAGGGTTTGCATTGTTGCAATATTAATAGAATAGATATGTCCATATATATATATATAAATTGCATGAGACAATGCTACGTACCGTTAGAATTACGTAAATGTTTGCATCCAAACAACGTAAGGCAAACTTTAAAATATATAAACCCGAAAGCGATACAGCTAGGATCACATTATGTGAGACTAAACTTTGGAATTATTACTTCGGTAACGGAATGTAGCGTGCATCAACATTTAACTTAAGGTCTCTAATGGATATTCTTTTGACCTCTTAATTCAGCTTTGGACATCTTGAGTATGCAGTTTTGTAGCCCAACGAACTTTAGAGACAGATTATTACGACGCCGTGAAATTTTGCGTCGTAATCACACATTAACAATCACCACTATCCAATATCAAATTTACTGAAGTGAATGAATGTTCTTGCTATGCTATGATGCATTTTTTTTCACACTTGAAAATATGACTCGTTGTTTTATACATAATTCGCCCCTTAATCTCACAAAGTACAAGTAATAGAACCTTCAAATTTGTTTGAAGGACATTAACATTTAAATAAGGAAATTTGTAAAAGCCCTATTCCAATCTATTTGTCTTTTGTCAACGAGGTCTTTTACGAATATCTTGGTGAGAAACTGTTATAAGTTAGATTTACCCTGAAAATAACTCACTGTAACTTCCCTTGTGCTTAAAAACATATTACAAATAAGTAAAGGTGTCTAAGTTCGGTGGTAAAGGAACAATATATACTCAACGTGAGCTTTAATTGCACATTTCATTTCAGATAAATTACTTTTCTATAAACCACGTGACACCGCCCGTTTAAAAAAAATGTCTCCCCTTTCCTCTTACAATAAAACTTGATAAGTGAAATATCATTGATTCAAAACCGTTTTTTGCTAAGTTATAGCTTATTATTTCAGTCTACGACCCTTTTAAACTTGTTTTATATCTAAGTTGTCGTGGTCTTTAACTAATCCCGTCCATTTTTACTAGAAATATTTTCCACTATAGGGAAAATCTGTGTACCAAATTTTATTAAGATCCGTAAATTTTTCTTCGAGTTATGGCTCCCAAAACATAGAAAACTGCTTAGTCATAAAAGGGGCGGTGCCACACCCATTTTCAAAAATTTTAATGTTTTCGAATTTAATGTTATAATTCAATTTAGAAAGTAAAATTCTATTGATACAAAGCTCTTTTCGCTAAGATATAGATTATTATTTTCGTCTACGACTCTTTTAAAAATCTTTTATATAAAAGTGAGCGTGGTCTCTAATTGATCCCTTCCATTTTTTCTAGAAATATTTCATGCTATTTGTGAACCCAATTTTATTACGATCCGTTAATTTTTCTTCGCGTTATGGCTCCCGAAATATAGAAAATTGCTTAGTCATAAAAGGGGCGGTAATACGCCCTTTTTTTTAAATTTGAAATTTTTCGTATTTACTGTTATAAATCCACTTGGGAAATGAAATACCATTGATATGAGACCTTTTTTGCAAAGATATAACTTTTGTATAAAAGTGGGCGTGGTCCTTAACCTATATCGTTAATTTTCCTTCGAAGCATTCCTTATAGTAAAGGCAATCTCTCTGCGGAATTTTGTTACGATAGGTTTAACGATTTTTGATTTATGATTAATAATATTTGTAAAATTGATTTTATCACAAGTGAGCGGTACCACGCCTAATTAAATTTTTTTTTTCAAATTTTTATCAAGAGTCTCAATATCAGTCCACACGTAAAATAAAACATTCTAGGTGTATTATTTACTAAATAATCAGGTTTTTTGTGTTTTCTAAAATGTTATATATATAAAAAGTGGGCGTGGGTATCATCCGATTTCGCTCATTTTCAATACCAAAATATTCTGGGTCCAGATAAGCTCGTGCATCAAATTTGGTGAAGATATCTCAATATTTACTCAAGTTATCTTGTTAACGGACGGACGGATGGACGGACTGGCGGACGGACGGATATGGCTCAATCAAATTTATATATTTATCTCGATTCCTTTATACCTGTACATTGTACAGTGTACAACCAACCGTTATCCAATCAAAGTTAATATACTCTATGTGCAAAGCACGCTGGGTATAAAAAGCAAACAAAAACTGAATATCAGTAGCCAAGAGCATTTCGTACCCTAAATCATCACCCATTAATCAGCCTGTGCTCTGCGTTATCATACCGCTGTCTAGATATTTCCATCACCAATACCATTGGCAGCTCGTTACTCAAATTTATGTGCAATTTCCGCTCGTTTTAATTTTGCTGCTCAGCCGTTGCCATTCGGTATGGCTGCAGCTACGACCGAAATATAGCTGCCCCGATATTCCTTGCTATTTACTACGAACTTTTTCCGCACTCAGCCTGTCCCCTGCTGTTCGTCCAACAATCTGACTCACATGATCACTCCCTCTTTTGTCCTCATTGAAGGGTTTTCGAGACCTCTTTACCCCGGACTTACTGCGTGCTAACACAACCTTTTAGAAAACCCACTTCATATCGGTTGTGGTTTCAAACCTTATGATTCTAAGAACAGGTTTGATACGCAAAAATGCTCTTGCGGTTTTTGTAAATACAATAAATACTGAGATGAAATTTCGTTCCAACTTATAAATTGAATTACAAAGCCTTTTCTCATCGGCGGCTATAAAAATCGCCAAAAATATGAATCGCTCATTATGACATACACACGGAAGTGCAAAAACCAATTTATCTCATCATCTTTTAAAAATCAACTGCACGCGTTTCCATTTCGTTTCCCCTTCTACGCTTACGTCAAATATTTGGCAACCTGTTGAAAAATCAAAACCGAAACTTGGCATTAATTTTTAAACTCAAATTGCCAGCTAACTGACGACTTCATTTGTTCCGCCACTTATTTAATTCGTGGGAAATTAAATCGATAGCGCCACTATTTAACAAGCAAATAATGCAAGCAAAAGAAACAGGAATTAATACGTCGAGTATAGCAGACATTCCTAAGCAGCTCAAAGAAAAAATTTTAAAAGTAATTTACACACGAAAAGTGAAATTTTAGCACACGACAAACAACCTGTTGAAATGTACTCGCTGTCTTATGTAGAGCTCTCATTTTAATTTGTTTTTGTTTGTTATGTAGGATATCTGTCTCAGGTCCAGTTGTTACGTATTTGTTTGGTCGACTAATTGGCTGCTCATTTCGTAAATTTCGAAATACGTTGTGTAAACGCACAAATCAACATCGAAGCCGTTCATGTCACACACGACAAGAGGTGCCCCACTGTGCAAGTTGTTTGACTTAACATAATCACTGCGACGAGTTTTTACTCTACTTTGTTAACTCGAATTTATTATTACTTAATTAAAAAAAAAAAAATGTGGAAAAAAAACTATAGAAGTTGCATAAGTGCGAAGAGTAGGTAAGCAGGTAATTAGGTAAGTAGAGAAATGGAGGGAATACGTAATAACTAAATCATGTCATGGAGAAGATTGTAGCTGAGAATAAAATGGAAAATAAAATAAATGCATACATTCTTCACTTACAAGTAAACTCAGAATAGTTGGTTGCATTTTGACTGGCACTGTACTGGCTCAGCGCTTTTGGTCGAGCTCAAAAACAAACAGTAATTACTATTTTGAGATAACTGACTCCATTTAGAAACACACCGTCATCATGATTTTCATTACTAATTGGCTACTAACGGCCTAAGCGATTTTGGCCTCGCCAGCTATTCCTGCTTGGCAAGAAATGACACCAATTTGGACCCCCAAGGGGTAACATTTTATTCCACCTTCCCTTCCCAACACACTGTATATCTCGCTTTTCCCCTGCTTCCAAATGGGGTGCCAATTGCAACACTTTCTTGATATTTGGGCTTTTGTTCGTTGCACACTCTTTATATCTACGCAAAGCTCATAAAGCTCATCAATATACCACCTTCGGTACTAGCACGCAGTCGGCATCATGGACAGGAATATAAATAAACTAGCAAACCTGGCAGACGTTGTTCTGCCCTAAATTTGGTCTATCTGCATACATTTAATAAGCTTTTTCCGTCTAACTCTGCATACATTTTAATAAGCTTTTTCCGTCTAAATCTGCCCTCGCCCCTCTACACTTTTTCCTAATCTTTATATTCACTCCTCCCTCCATATATTTCGCTTCATCTATCTCCATCTTCGTCTCATTCTATCTCTTTCTCAGTCTCCTTCTCCTTCTCTCTTTCCTCTTGTCTAGGGTTTTTCTCATTCTTCTTCATATCTTATTGCCAGTCCCAGAGGGTGGTATGTGTTTTGTTCCAGTCCCAGCCCAAGTCTCAGTTCCAGTCCGTCTATGGTCTACTTCCCGAAAAAAAAAGCATCGTATACACTAATATAGGCAAATTTATATACCAAATTTCAGGCAAATCGAATAGGATGTATGTAGATAGGTATGTGGGTATTATTAATTCATGTCTTTATTTTGGCTTCGCATGCATATTTATCAGTTTTGCCAGGTTAATGCGACTAAATCGAATATCACAATGAAAACTACTTTAAAGTACTCAGCAACAGCTTCCATTTGATATCCATACTACACACACATTCCAAGGGTATCGGGGCCCATGTTTTGACCTATATCTCGAGACCCTAGTCACCCAGGGGTATGAAAATTAAGCTCTACTAAAGCACTCATAAACAGCTTTCATTTGCTATCCATATTCTATAAACACATTCTAGGGGTACCCGGGTCCACGTTTCGGCCTATGTCTCGAGACGCTGTGCGTCGATCCTGAAAATGATATAAACCTCACGGAGCCCGAGACCTTTCCAGAAAACCATGGAAATCGGTTTGTGCGTTCTGGAGTTATAGCGTCAGGAAGGAAAACCCGACTTATTTTTATATTATAGATAAAAAAAAATGATCATATGTATTTAATTAGCGAGCTTTGCTCATATTGCTTTATACAATGGTTTTTGTAATTGATATTAGAGAAAAAGTGTAACTTTACAAACGGCGATGGTTACTAGGACATGTTTCTGAATTTCACTTCCACACGACTTTGACGAACAAAGAATAAAAGAAAAAAATAAATGTAAGGCGCGATAAACTCCGAAGAGATCTAAGGCCGAGCTTCTCTTCCAATTTGCGTCGTGTTCCTCTTGGTTTTCCCTACAAATTGGCCGGACGGGACCTACATGATTTTATGCCGACCCCGAACGGCATCTGCAAGGCAGATGAATTTCCACTGAGAGCTTTTCATGTTAGAAATACAACCGGAGCGCTTGCCAAATACTGCCGAGGGGCGACCCTGCTTAGAAAAATTTTCTTCTAATTGAAAAACCTTATTTCTAAAATTTTTGATATTGCTTTGCCCGGGGTTTGAAGTCAGGGCATCCGGTGTGGTAGGCGGAGCACGCTACCATCACACCACGGTGGCCGCCAAACATAATATGGTCGAACGAGTGCACGCCTGACGATTTGAATTCAAGTGTTCTTTGCCCAGTCCACAAGAAGGGAGATCCTCTAAACTGTGGCAACTATTGCTTAATCAGCTTTATTAAGATAGCATGTAAGGTCCTGTGAGCGTATTGCGCTTAAGATTACAGCCCACAGTGAATCGGCTGATTGGAGGTTATAAGTTATATGTAGGTAGTTGGAAATTCTAATTAACTTTTGACATTTATTTTTCTGAAGGATCTTTCAGATTTTCTTTAAAAATTGAAATCTGAAACAGTCTTCTAAAAAAATTGTCCACAAGATTTTTGTTGTTTCTGTAGTGGTAAAGACACTCCCCGTAGGTTTTGAGGAGTGTTATTGATGTTGATGGTCCTTTACCGCATATATTTAGATCCAGTAAGTTCTAGTGACATGCAACATTAAGGCATAAGCCCGACCATCTCGGAAACTATTTAATATGACCACATTGAACCTTCTAGGCCATCCCGTCCCCAATCCCTATTTTAATGAGTAGCTTGGGATTGTCAGAGTGTGAGGTAGCATTTGGCCGTAATAAGTGTGAATTCTGAGAGACTTATTATTTGCATTTTGAGAGTTTAAAATTTATTGTGCTAGAAAATTCTAAATAAAAAAACTCGAAAATTTCGAAAAAAATTCGACATTTTAAATCTCTTCGTAAAACATTGTTGATATTGGTTAGAGACATCAATTAGCAAAGTAATTCCAAATAGCTAATTATCTAAAAGATTTCTGATACAAAGAAATATTTTTCTGAAGCCACACACCTACAAACATAGAGATACCGAAACCCACATCCAAATATATTTTTTTCACATCCTCGTGTGTATCACATTCTTACTAAAACCTACACAAATCTTAAAAGATCAGAACAGAAAATTAATATTTCCAGTACGATAAACATCGCAGCGACACGACACTGAAGTGACATTTGAAGAGCGCCGAAAAAATCACTTGCCACAGCAAAAAAAGAGTGCACGCCGCCGCCGCCGCATAACACGCCACTTCAGGCGCAATTTGTGGCTTGTGGGAGTGGCAAAATTTGAATAAAAGCAAATGCGCCCTATAAACTGGAACACAAAACTTTAAAGCAAAAAACAAAAAAAAAAAATAACATAAAAACATAAGAGAATAACTAAAAAAATCAACGACATCTTTTATAGATGCTATCAACGGCGTTGACATGTGTGAGGGTGCAATCGCTGTACAAAAAAAAAAAATAATAAAAAAAAACGAAAATAAATAAAGAGAAGATTTTTTATGTGAAAAAAAGGTGCGCCAAGTAAGAAGCTTAGCGTTTTTTGAATTTGAACTGCCTTTAGCGCAAACAAAAATATATTGGCTTCTGTGATCTTTACGATTTCCGCTCCCAAAAACGAAAAAGCCTTAAAATTTGCTCTATGTTAAGCAGACATTGTTAATTTGACTTTGCGTATATCATGTCCCTCTGTTGCTCTTTATAATCAGATAGAAAAATCTCTTAACAACTACTTTGCACCACAGGCAACCAACGGTGCTTTCGATGAATGCCTCCTATTGCCTTCGTTGCGGATGCTGCCATTGTGGCAAGTAAAGTTCTATGTCTGATGTGATGCAGCTCGACAACACTTGTTTTAAAATATATGTTTAAGCATTTTTAGTGTTTCTTCTTTAGCTTAACCTTTTACCCTTTTTTTCTCCTTTTGAGCAATTAAAATGTGCAATAAATTTTATAACCTTTTCCTAATTTATGTACTTAATTCATGTTTTAAATAGAAGAAGTGGTGTCCAGCTGATAATGATACTGGTCTGTGCATAGGATCTGGTTCCATATTATATTGTAACGAATTTGCTTGTAAATCCTCTTATTTACAATCCTCTGCTAAGTTCGAATCACTAAACTGTTGAATAAATAACTCCAATTTGTAATAATGCAAAATGGCCTTTATTAAAGTACTTCACAATAACAAACTGTGCAACGAATAGCTTAATAACCAAACTGATATCTTAAAGGAAACTGACTTTCAAAATAATAGTGCTATTGCTCGCTAGATATCGTCTTACTCGTAACTGCTTGACAATTCAAATCAAACTGAATTACTTCTTACTCGCCGCATCGCTTTTATAGTTTACGCTGCATACTTCTAGGCTCTTCGATTTCCAGAAGTTACTAGTTGTTTCGGCTACAAAATCGCCAGCCACAACTACGTGCACAAATTATTGCTCTCTCTTGTGACAATTCAGATAAGGTATATGCATGTGTTTGTAGTTTACAGTCTCCCGCACACACATAAGCGTATAAGTAAATTCATCGGTGTGTGACATCTCATCTCTCGCTGCCTTGTATGTAAATGTTGCTCGTCGGAATGTGTACATATGTGTAGACGCAATTATTGATTCGTTTATGTAGATACATAATGATTGAATTATTGATGTGCATTCACGTCACTGCTTAGATCGGCTTAGAGCTGGCAGCACTCCTTAGTTTTGCTAATATTCGTAACACTGCCCTCCACCTAAGTCTGATCGTCCCGATCAGACAAATCTCTCGATCTAAACGCTGCTAATCTCTCCAAATGAACCACTTTCATTTTGGTTCGTGGTTTGGTAGTGGTTTGTATGCGGTACACTACATCGTTGATCCGTTTTACAACTTTGTATGGGCCTTCCCAGTTACACTGCAATTTCGGGGACAAACCTTTTTTTCGTTGTGGGTTGTATAGCAGCACCAAATCTCCTTCCTGAAACCCTTCCGAATTAATTGCTTTATCGTACCTCGCTTTCATCTTGTCACTCATAATCTTTGCTCGTTGCCTTACCAGATCGTGTATCTCTCTCAGCTCTTCTTCTAAGACATCAGTGGATTTCTTGACACTCCTCTCCGCATCGGCATCTATCCCATACTTCAAATCAGCTGGCAGTCGAAGGTCATTGCCAAAAATTACCTTTGCGGGAGTTTGGCCCGTTGTGTCATGTACTGCCGATCGGTAGGCCATCAAGAATAATGATATGTGTGTATCCCAGTCCTTATGGTACTTGTCGACTACTTTCCTTAAATGCTCCTCCAATGTTCTATTGAAACGTTCCACCATACCATCGGACTGAGGATGCAATGCAGTTGTCCGTGTTTTCCGAATGCCCAGCTTCTTGCACATTTCTTGGAACACAGCTGATTCAAAATTCCTGCCTTGGTCAGAATGTAACTCCATTGGTACACCATACCTTGCAACCCATTCGTTTTTAACCACTTCTGCTACTGTTTCTGCTTCTTGGTTTGGGATTGGGTATACCTCTGGCCATTTACTGAAATAATCCATAACCACCAGTACGTATTTGTTTCCGCGGTTGCTAGTAGGAAATGGACCTGCGACATCCATGGCGATCCTTTCAAATGGCGCACCTGAGTTATATTGCTTCATCTGGCCATGACTTCGTGTTCTGGGCCCTTTCGCTCTGCTGCAAACCTCGCAGTTCGCAATCCACTCAGTGACCGACTGACGGCAACCAACCCAATAGAATCTCTGTTTAATCTTCTCGAGCGTCTTCGTGATTCCAAGATGACCTCCGCTTGGACCATTATGCAGCTCGCTGAGCACGTCAGGAATCCTCTTTCTGGGAACAATTATCAGTTTATTCTTGTATTTACCATCCTCACTCTCCCATACTCGATGAAGGCAACCGGATATCAATTCTAAACTGTTCCACTGTGCCCAATATGACTTCGCAATAGGACTCTCTGCTGACATCTCTTCTCTGTTTGGTCTTTCATTTCGTTCGAGCCCTTGCATAACACGTGACAGATCTGCATCTTCTAGCTGGCACTTCCTTAGCTGTTCCTTGTCCCATTCATCTGTACATGTTATATTCATTAGCCGGACATCTATAATGTCTTCTTTAGCCTCGGCTTTTGAACAGTGCTTGCATTCCAAACTACATGGTCTTCGTGACATTGCATCAGCATTTCCATGGGTACTACCTTTTCGATGCTCAATGGAAAAGTCGTAGCTTTGTAGTCGCTCGATCCACCGTGCCAATTGTCCTTCCGGATTACGGAACTGCAGAAGCCATTTCAACGCTGCGTGATCTGTCCTGACACGGAATCGCTGGCCGTAGAGGTATTTGTGAAAATGTTTAATGCAGTCTACCAATGCCAACAGCTCTCTCCGCGTAACACAGTAGTTCCTCTCTGGTTTTCCAATCGAACGGCTGTAATATGCAACTACCTTCTCCTGTCCATTGACCAGTTGTGATAAAACGCCTCCTATAGCATATCCACTCGCATCTGTATCCAGAATAAATGTTGCTCCTGGAATCGGATATGCTAACATTGGGGCAGTGCACAAACGCTCCTTCAATGTTTGGAAAGCCACTTCTTGCTCCTTCTTCCATTCAAAAGCTTTGTTTTTTCTTGTCAGCTCATGGAGGCTATGGGCTACGCTGGAAAAATTTGGTACAAATCGGCGG